>NC_134358.1:159018723-159318723 GCF_048569485.1 Anomaloglossus baeobatrachus | reverse complement strand
TCCTGTCACGGTGCCTCTGCTCTGACAGCTCCAGCAATCCACGGGTTTGTAGGCAAATGTAAAAGGAAATATGGTAGTTGGGGAAGGTAAGTAGGTGGTCGCAGGGGCTGATTCCATAGTCCAGCTATGTGTAGTGGCTAAGCTCCCCGGCCTTGTTTGACTTTCATTTGGTTCCTGGCATGCACAGACACCCAAACCATATGGCATGAGGTAGTAGTAGCTGGGGTGAATGCAATTACACAAGTAACACAGACACCATAGGTTTTATGAACAAAGAGAGAGAACTTATACGCCACATAAACTGCAGTGATGACAATGCACACTATAAGCCGGTCCATATAGCAGTTTCCACAACCTATATTACAGTTATTTCTGTATCAGCAAAATTAACTCTCCCTCATCCAAGCTCTGAGAGTATGTTAGCATCTTGGCATCTATAACTGTGTTGGCTTTGAGCAGTATTTTTGCTTTATAGATCTTGCTATTTTTGGGGCCTACCAGGATTTAGAATAAATGGCAGCCTGGATTTTCCCTTTCCACAGAGAGTTTTATTCTCCTTACCAGGCACAGCCACTTGAGGATATAAATGACTGGAAGCAGGCCTAACGACTCCAGCATTCATACACCTCTCCCACCAAACTCAGTCCTCGCCTCCCGAGTGCTCAGCCACAGGCATCTTTCTCATTTTTCCTGTCAGAAAAGGACCTAGAAATTTCACCACAGCTGCTTTACTTCCTTTTACCATATAAAGCAAAGGTAGTTCTGAGAGAGGCCAGCAGAGGCCAGTGTAGGATTAGAAAGGCTACAACTCTCAGAGCAAGGCTTCAGAAGGCACAGATAATGTCCAACATTATAGCAAATCATAGGACATTATGGGCCCATCAGAGGACATTCTAGAAGCGTCTCCTCTAGGTCACTACAAATGTGTCTCTATTATACTTTTCCTCTGATTATTTGTCTCCTGATTTTGACTTACAAATACTGAGTTAAAAAACTCGCCAAATTCACAATGTGCGCATGTGTCTCTATTAGGCTAGAGTCACACGTGCGAGGATTGCATCACATCACCCTGACCAGCTGCCAGCTCCCCTGACAGAAGTAAATGCAGGTGACCCCTTCCTGTCAGGAAATCTGGTGGCTAGTCCGAGTGATGCGATCCTCACGCAAGTCACATGCAAGTGAGACTCCATCCACACAGAGGCACATGCAAATGTTGAGTATTTGGTGAGTATTTGTAGCCAAAACCTGAAGTGGGCAAAAAATACAGAAGTTGTGCACGTGCTTGCTTGCAAATACTGAGGTAAAAAACTTGCCAAATATTCAACACGTGCATGTGTCTCTATTATACTTTTCCTCTGTTCGACTGGTTTTGGCTTACAAATACTCAGGTAAAAACATCATAAAATTCTCAATGCGTCCATGTGGCCTTAGTAATATGAGACTTCCTACATTAACCTGCAGGGAATTTCCTATACTTGTACCACATGAGATAGCAGTACAGCAGGGGCATAGTCTGTCAATACACTGTGTGCAGAATTATTAGGCAAATGAGTATTTTGATCACATGATAATTTTTATACATGTTGTTCTACTCCAAGCTGTATAGGCTTGAGAGCCAACTACCAATTAAGTAAATCAGGTGATGTGCATCTCTGTAATGAGGAGGGCTGTGCTGTAATGACATCAACACCGTATATAAAGTGTGCTTAATTATTAGGCCACTTCCTTTCCTTTGGCAAAATGGGTCAGAAGAGAGATTTGACGGGCTCTGTAAAGTCCTAAATTGTGAGATGTCTTGCAGAGGGATGCAGCAGCAAAAAAGGCTCAAAATAACTGCCCATGAATTGAGGAAAATCAAGCGTGAAGCTGCCAAGATGCCATTTGCCACCATTTTGACCATATTTCAGAGCTGCAACGTTACTGGAGTATCAAAAACCACAAGGTGTGCCATACTCAGGGACATTGCCAAGGTAAGAAAGGCTGAAAAACGACTACCTTTGAATAAGAAACATAAGATAAAACGTCAAGACTGGGCCAAGAAATATCTTAAGATTGATTTTTCAAAGGTTTTATGGATTGATGAAATGAGAGTGACTATTGATGGGCCGGATGGATGGGCCAGAGTCTGGATCAGTAAAGGGCAGAAAGCTCCACTCCGACTCAGACGCCAGCAAGGTGGACGTGGGGTACTGGTATGGGCTGGTATAATCAAAGATGAACTTATGGGACCTTTTCGGGTTGAGGATGGAGTGAAGCTCAGCTCCGAGACCTACTGCCAGTTTCTGGAAGACAACTTCTTCAAGCAGTGGTACAGGAAGAAGTCGGTATCGTTCAAGAAAAACATGATTTTCATGCAGGACAATGCTCCATCACATGCAACCAACTACTCCACAGCGTGGCTGGCCAGTAAAGGTCTAAAAGATGAAAAAATAATGACATGGCCCCCTTGTTCACCTGATCTGAATGCCATAGAGAACCTGTGGTCCCTCATAAAATGTAATATCTACAGGGAGGGAAAACAGTACACCTCTCGGAACAGTGTCTGGAGGCTGTGGTGGCTGCTGCACGCAATGTTGATCGTAAACAGATCAAGCAACTGACAGAATCTATGGATGGTAAGCTGTTGAGTGTCATCATAAAGAAAGGTGGCTATATTGGTCACTAATTTTTTGGGGTTTTATATTTTCATATCAGAAATGTTTATTTCTAAATTTTGTGCAGTTATATTGGTTTACCTGGTGAAAATAAACAAGTGAGATGGGAATATATTTGGTTTTTATTAAGTTGCCTAATAATTCTGCACAGTAATAGTTACCTGCACAAACAGATATCCTCCTAGGATAGCCAAATCTAAAAAAAACCCACTCCAACTTCCAAAAATATTAAGCTTTGATATTTATGAGTCTTTTGGGTTGATTGAGAACATAGTTGTTAATCAATAATTAAAAAAATCCTCAAAAATACAACTTGCCTAATAATTCTGCACACAGTGTAGAAAACTATCAGAGGCAGCCATTGTGTCCTGCCAGTCATTGCATCAGGCTTTGATAGTATTTCCTTGGCTGAAAACAGGCTGGTAAAAACATTCCCTTTATCCTTCTGGCAAATCCTGCAACAGTGTAAAATCTAATACACAGTCACAGCAGAGTTTGGTTAGATTTACACTGAGATTTTTAATAAGATTTTGAAACAGGTCGCATCCTAAAGCCACGTGAAAAACTATTTAAAAAAACTTCTATTCAGTTCAATGGAAAATCCATTTTGCTATTCAAATAGTGAGTGTTATTTTCAAATGAGGTTTCAAAAACCTTGCTGCAGATAAAAAAGTGACATGGCACTTCTTCAAGGTGTATTGCTCCACTCATAACCTAACACTGTCAAGTCAAAACGCTTCAAAACACTGTTAGAGAAAAGTCTTCAAAAACCTCTACCCTAAAGGGGGCTTTACACGCAACGACATCGCTAATGAGATGTCGTTGGGGTCACGGAATTCGTGACGCACATCCGGCCTCATTAGCGACGTCGTTGCGTGTGAATCGTACAAACGACCGCTAATGATCAAAATTACTCACCTAATCGTTGATCGTTGACACGTCGTTCTAATCCCAAATATCGTTGCTGTTGCAGGACGCAGGTTGTTCGTCGTCCCTGAGGCAGCACACATCGCTACGTGTGACACCCCAGGAACGAGGAACAACACCTTACCTGCATCCTCCGGCAACGAGGTGGGCGTCACTTTCTTTCGGCTGCTCTCCGCCTCTCCGCTTCTATTGGACGGCTGCCGTGTGACGTCGCTGTGACGCCGCACGAACCGCCCCCAGACGTCGCTAGGAGGGTAAGTATGTGTGACGGGTACTAGTGATGTTGTGGGCCACGAGCAGCGATTTGCCCATAACACACAACCGACAGGGGCGGGTGCTTTCACCTGCGATGTCGCTGCGTGTAAAGCAGCCTTTAGGGTATGTGCACACAACGTCTTTCTCAAGCGGATTCCATCTGAAGAAGTACTTAACGCTCAAAGGAACGAACATATTCATTTCTGTGCAAAAACGTCTTGCTCTGCATATGTTCATATTTTTGAGCGTCTTTTAGTGGTATGTGCAAATAGTGTCTTTTTTTCTGTGACTACCGTGTGAAGTCCACTTGAAAAATTGCTTAAAGGGAACCTGGCAGGTGCAATATGCACCCAGAATCACGAACAGTTCTGGGTGCATATTGCTAATCCCTGCCTAACTGTCCCTGTATACACTAGCATAAATAAAGGAATCTTTATAAAAAGTATTTCTAAAGATCTTTTATCTTATGCTAATGAGTGCGGGAACTAGTACCAAGGGCAATAGGGGTCCTTTGCACACTGTGACATCGCTAGCCGATGCTAGCGATGCCGAGCATGATAGTACCCGCCCACCGTCGCACATGCGATATCTTGTGATAGCTGCCATAGCGAACATCACTACGGCAGCTTCACACGCACTTTCCTGCCCTGTGACGTTGCTCTGGCCAATGACCCGCCTCCTTCCTAAGGGGGCGGGTCGTGCGGAATCACAGCGATGTCACACGGCAGGCGGCCAATAGAAGTGGAGGGGCGGAGATGAGCGGGACGTAAACATCCCGCCCACCTCCTTCCTTCCGCATAGCCGGTGGAGGCAGGTAAGGAGATGTTCCTCGCTCCTGCGGCTTCATACACAGCGATGTGTGTTGCCGCAGGAACGAGGAACAACATCGTATCTCCTATTGGTGTGACATTATGAAAATGGCCAACGCTACACAGATCACCGATTTACAACGCTTTTGCGATCGTTTATCGGCGCATCTAGGCTTTACACGTTGCGACGTCGTTACCGGCGCCGGATGTGCGTCACTTTCGATTTGACCCCGACGATATCGCAGTAGCGATGTCTCAACGTGCAAAGTACCCCTTACTGTTTAAGATTTTCTCTTTCTTTTCAGTTTTTCTATTGATGACTTGGCTAATCACAAAACAAATTGGCAAAAAAGTAGAAAAACTGTTAAAAGGAAACGTTGATAAGTTGGCCATGACACCCAATCAAATCACTGCTTTAATTTTTCAGATAGTCTTCAAAAAACAAAAAATTGAATCTTTTTTGTTGTCATGGGGAGGTATTCCACTTTTTGTACTTTGAGCTCATCATGTATAAGTGTATAAATTTATTGTTGCTCTTCGTTTCATCAGTTTTGACCTTTCCTATTGTCCCCAACTAAAGAAAGTATTTTCTTTATTTGACAATCTTTTATTTTAGGAACAAGAGGGCAGATTTATGAAAATGCAAGAAAAACTATCTTTGTTACCCATGTCAACCAATCACAGATCAGCTCTTATTTTTCAAGAGCAATTTTGAAAAGGAAAGCTGCATTGTGATTGGTTGCTATGGGTAACAACTTTTATTTTGGTTTCATCGCCCTCTTTTAATTTGTTTTAAAAATGGAAATTTTAATTATGAGCATATTACAGAGTAAGAGAATAATATATATTCAATTAATTGAAAAACTATTTCTTAGAAAATATGTAAATCGTAGTTTCCAGTTAAAAATAAACTCACGCAGTTACTAGAAAAAGTAAGTGAATTATTTGGAATTATCTATATTTCTGCATTGATTACTAATAAACTTCACTCTGTTATCAAAGACACAATTATACACATATAAAAAAAACAATACCACGCAAGGCCGTATTAAAAATTTTTCAAAAACACTTTGTTACGTACAATATTAAATTTAAGAAACATACTATGCCCAGCATAAATGAGTACACCCCTTTTGAAAAGTAAGATTTAAAAACTATCTCGCTGAACAGAACAGTTTCCAGAGGGCTGAATTTCCTAAAAATATATTTTTAATTCATAACATGAAAGAAAGGTTAATAATAATATAACTTTCATTACAAAATTTCAAGTTTTACTCAAATTAATTGATCCAACACCAATACCACAACTAGTATGGAAGGCTACATGCAATTTCAATATAACCACCAGCAAGCCAGATTCCAAAAATACCAATAATTCTTTATTAATAATTTAAAATTTACAATACATAAAAACCCGAATGGACCACCCCAAATGATGGATGGTATTGATATGGGTAACCAATACCTATGACAATAATGTACCGGCTTATAACTTTAAATATATAATTATATCAGGTCTAAACCAACTGTATGCGGCAAAGAATCATCACTACCTGTTTGTTAAATTATGTATATCAAATACCAAGTATTCACATACAGTGCCTACAAGTAGTCTTCAACCCCCTGCAAATTTAGCAGGTTTGATAAGATGCAAATAAGTTAGAGCCTGCAAACTTCAAACAAGAGCAGGATTTATTAACAGATGCATAAATCTTACAAACCAACAAGTTATGTTGCTCAGTTAAATTTTAATAAATTTTCAACATAAAAGTGTGGGTCAATTATTATTCAACCCCTAGGTTTAATATTTTGTGGAATAACCCTTGTTTGCAATTACAGCTAATAATCGCCTTTTATAAGACCTGATCAGGCCGGCACAGGTCTCTGGAGTTATCTTGGCCCACTCCTCCATGCAGATCTTCTCCAAGTTATCTAGGTTCTTTGGGTGTCTCATGTGGACTTTAATCTTGAGCTCCTTCCACAAGTTTTCAATTGGGTTAAGGTCAGGAGACTGACTAGGCCACTGCAACACCTTGATTTTTTCCCTCTTGAACCAGGCCTTGGTTTTCTTGGCTGTGTGCTTTGGGTCGTTGTCTTGTTGGAAGATGAAATGACGACCCATCTTAAGATCCTTGATGGAGGAGCGGAGGTTCTTGGCCAAAATCTCCAGGTAGGCCGTGCTATCCATCTTCCCACGGATGCGGACCAGATGGCCAGGCCCCTTGGCTGAGAAACAGCCCCACAGCATGATGCTGCCACCACCATGCTTGACTGTAGGGATGGTATTCTTGGGGTCGTATGCAGTGCCATCCAGTCTCCAAACGTCACGTGTGTGGTTGGCACCAAAGATCTCGATCTTGGTCTCATCAGACCAGAGAACCTTGAACCAGTCTGTCTCAGAGTCCTCCAAGTGATCATGAGCAAACTGTAGACGAGCCTTGACATGAAGCTTTGAAAGTAAAGGTACCTTACGGGCTCGTCTGGAACGGAGACCATTGCGGTGGAGTACGTTACTTATGGTATTGACTGAAACCAATGTCCCCACTGCCATGAGATCTTCCCGGAGCTCCTTCCTTGTTGTCCTTGGGTTAGCCTTGACTCTTCGGACAAGCCTGGCCTCGGCACGGGTGGAAACTTTCAAAGGCTGTCCAGGACGTGGAAGGCTAACAGTAGTTCCATAAGCCTTCCACTTCCGGATAATGCTCCTAACAGTGGAGACAGGTAGGCCCAACTCCTTGGAAAGGGTTTTGTACCCCTTGCCAGCCTTGTGACCCTCCACGATCTTGTCTCTGATGGCCTTGGAATGCTCCTTTGTCTTTCCCATGTTGACCAAGTATGAGTGCTGTTCACAGGTTTGGGGAGGGTCTTAATTAGTCAGAAAAGGCTGGAAAAAAAGAGATAATTAATCCAAACATGTGAAGCTCATTGTTCTTTGTGCCTGAAATACTTCTTAATACTTTAGGGGAACCAAACAGAATTCTGGTGGTTTGAGGGGTTGAATAATAAATGACCCTCTGAATAAACTTTTCACTATTTAAAAAAAACCCAAAAAACAAATAAAGAAATAACATTCTTTTTTGCTGCAGTGCATTTCACACTTCCAGGCTGATCTACAGTCCAAATGTCACAATGCCAAGTTAATTCCGAATGTGTAAGCCTGCTAAATCTGCAGGGGCTTGAATACTACTTGTAGGCACTGTACTTTCTACATATGTGAATACTTGGTATTTGATATACATAATTTAACAAACAGGTAGTGATGATTCTTTGCAACATGCAGTTGGTTTAGACCTGATATAATTATACATTTAAGGTTATAAGCCTGTAAATTATTGTCATACGTGTTGGTTCCCCATATCACTACCATCCGTCATTTGGGGTGGTCCATTCGGGTTTTTATGTATTGTAAATTTTAAATTATTAATAAAGAAGTATTCAAATTAGTTGATGTAAAAATGAGTACATCCTACATCAAAAACTAATGCAGCTAGTATTTCCTATGCCCGCTATGATTTTTAAAGGGAATCTGTCACCACTTTGACCTTTTTACATTGTTAATATGTGCACACAGGTTATAGAATGCTGACAATAGTCTTACCTTTATGTTTCATATCAGATGCCTTGTTGTGGAAAAATCACCTTTTATCACTTTATGTAAGTGAGCTCTTCCAGGCTACGGGGCGGATGCTGCCTGGAAGATAACTCCGCCTCCAGATATTATTTTAAATAAAAGAGGCATTACCAGTGTGAGATATGAAATGTGATTTCTTTCAAACACATTTTTTTCAGCTCCCTGAGATCTGCTTCATTGCAGCAATGTTGCAACACTGTCTGCCTGCAAACTGGAGGCTCAAGCTGAGAGGCACCTACAGAAGTGTCAGTTATAATCACACTCAGTTCTGCAGTGAGAGCACAGAGTGGCCATCACACTGGTAGTGCCCCGTTTATTTTAAATAATCTCTGAAGACGGCGTTATCTTCCAGGCAGAATCTACCCCATAGCCTGGAAGAATTCATTTACATAAAGTGATTAAAAATTATTTATCCACAACAAGGCATCTGATATGAGACATAGAGGTATGGCTTTTTTCAGCATTCTATAATCTATAACCCATATTACCAGTATAAAAAGGTCAAAGTGGTGACAGATTCCAATTAAGGACATCGTCAAGTCTTCTAGGTATGGAATGAACAAGTTGGCAACATTTTTGTAAAATTTTTTTGCAATCTTCAAAAACATCCTCTCCTAGAGCCTGTATGCTGGATGGAGAGTGATGCTCAACTTGTCTGTTCAAAATTCCCCTTAAGTACTTTGGTTGGGTTCAGATCAAGAGGCATACTTGACCACTGATTCACTTTCACTCTGTTCTTCTTCAAAACTACAATAGTAGCTTTAGATATGTGTTTTGTAGCATTGCCGTGTTGGAAAAGTGCACGTCTACCAAGGGCACATAGTGATAATTTTATCTTCTCTTTCAATATAGAGCAGTAGATCTGTGAATTAATGATACCATAAATGAAATGTAGCTCCAGACACCAGGAGTACTCATGCAACCCGACCTAAAGACATTGCCACCACCTTGTTTAACTATAGGCATCATGCAGTTTTCTTTGTACTCCTCACCTTTCCGAGGACATACAGTTTTGAAGCTATTAGTTCCAAAAACATTTATCTTGGTCTCATCACTCCACAGTATAGAGTTCCAGTAGTTTTCATGTTTCAGCATGGGCTCTTGCAAATTGTAGGGGTACTTTTCTGTTCATGGGCTTTAGGAGAGGCACCCTTACTTTACAGTGTATGTTGTATTGTTTCACAGGAAACACCCTTGTTTGTCTTTGTACTTCTTTAGTTAACTGCAGTGAGCTTGCATGTCAATTTTCATTTTCATCAGATGACACTCCTGTTAAGGCATTAACTTCCATTTTCGACCCAACGATCTCTGTGAGATGGTTGCAGTACAATCTTTTTTACATTTTTGTATCACTTTTACTACAGTATAATGACTAAGTAAAGCTGTGCTGAATTTCTTGTCATCTTCACCTTTCTTATGTAAAGATTTTTTTCTCAGTTTTCTCAGGTTGTGACATTTCTCTTTCCTGTGGTATCATTGCTGACAGCATGAAATGGGAAGCGGTTTATTTGTTCAGGAACACCCTTTTATAGTCAACTGTCTAAAGGACACCTGCTTAATTAATAACACTGTTCTACAGCCAAATGGTTCAGAGATGAAAACAGTTGACCTCAACTAATTTTGTGATGCTGAAAACAAATATGTTATATTTTCAGAGACTTCACTGAGTGTCATGGCGGCGTCAAGTTCTGTTCAGATTAGAGTTTCTGACACTCTGGTTTCTGGCAGAGACTCAGGCGTCGACCTACTGTGTGCTGATTCATAGGCAGACTAGCAACAGTTAATCTCTGCTGGTCTGCTTGTTAAGGGTGCTGTACACGCTGCGACATCGCCAGCAATTGCTAGCGATGTCGTGCGCGATAACACCCGCCCCCGTCATTTGTGTGACATTTGGTGATTGCTGCCGCAGCGAACATTATCACTACGGCAGCGTCACACGCACATACCTTTTCAGCTACGTCGCTGTGACCGCCGAACAATCCTTCCTTCAAGGGGGAGGTGCGTTCGGCGTCATAGCGATGTCACTGCGGCGTCACTAAGCGGCCGCTCAATAGCAGAGGAGGGGAGGAGATGAGCGGCCGGAACATGCCGCCCACCTCCTTCCTTCCTCTTTGCCGGTAGACAGCAGATAAGGAGATGTTCGTCGTTCCTGCGGTGTCACACGTAGCGATGTGTGGTGCCGTAGGAACGACAAACAACCTCGCTACTGACGAGACAATGATTTTTGGTAAATGAACGACGTGTTACAGACCAATGATTTCTAACTCTTTTGCGATCGTTTAAGGTCGCTCCTAGGTGTCAAACGCTGCGATGTCGCTAACGATGCCGGATGTGCGTCACAAACACCGTGACCCCAACGATATATCGTTAGCGATGTCGCAGCGTTTAAATGGCCCTTTAGTCTTCTTTGATCATATGTTGTGGGGAAGCCATTCATGTCTGTGTGACGGTGTATGCGACAGAGCAGGCGGGGACACCAGGTCGATGAACAATCCAACAACTTTTATTGAGGCAGGGAGTACAGAACATCCAATATCAAAATGGTTCTTTAGAGTCCAAAATGAGTCTACACAAGGGAAACAGATCAGGGGGCAAAACTCGGCAATCCGATGTCAATGAAAATGCAACAACAGTCCTTAGATGAGTTCCTTAAATCCAGCAGCATGGCCAAGACAACACAATCCCATGTACCAGCTGATCTTCACTGTCCAATAGTCCATACATGGGCACCAGGATCTGGCCTCAGCAACAGATCCCAGCCCTTCAGCAGACACAACATATCATAGTATCATAGTATCATAGTTTTTAAGGTTGAAGGGAGACTCTAAGTCCATTTAGTTCAACCCGTAGCCTAACATGTTGATCCAGAGGAAGGCAAAAAAAAAAACCCCAATGTGGCAAACAAGTTCCAATGGGGAAAAAATTTCCTTCCTGACTCCACATCCGGCAATCAGACTAGTTCCCTGGATCAATACCCTGTCATAAAATCTAATATACATAACTGGTAATATTACATTTTTCAAGAAAGGCGTCCAGGCTCTGCTTAAATGTTAGTAGTGAATCACTCATTACAACAACATGCGGCAGAGAGTTCCATAGTCTCACTGCTCGCACAGTAAAGAATCCTCGTCTGTGATTATGATTAAACCTTCTTTCCTCAAGACGTAGCGGATGCCCCCGTGTTCCAGTCGCAGGCCTAGGTGTAAAAACATCTTTGGAAAGGTCTCTGTACTGTCCCCTCATATATTTATACATTGTGATTAGATCCCCCCTAAGCCTTCGTTTTTCCAAACTAAATAACCCCAAGTTTAATAACCTGTCTTCGTATTGCAGCCCACCCATTCCTCTAATAATCTTGGTCTTAGAGTCTCCCTTCAACCTTAAAAACTATGATACTATGATACTATGATACTATGAGAACAGAGAGAGGTAGAAACAACAGGCAGGGGGGCGGGATTCCATATGAATACCCACCCAGAGATTATATGCTCAGTTGCAAATGCCAATCAAGTAGCTGATGATTTTTTAAAGTTTACTTTCTTTGATTTGAAAGCCTAAATATCCGAGCTGACCACTAATGGTATGTAGATAAGTAACCTGATAGCGCTAGTATTGCACTGGTTTTAGCTTATATAGGATAATCCTGATGATTGGCTCCCTTTAACATTTTCTATGGTGTTTTCTTGGTTGTCATGTTTATTAGTTAATGGTTCAATGCACTTAAAAATTATACTTAGATGGAAAGATGGGAGTTCAATTATTGGCTAGCAACTGCCCAGATTTTTCTCCTGCTCTGCAGGTTAAGATAGTTTCTAACAGACCAATTTTGCCCATCTAAGGTTACCATGCCTAGTTGGCAATCCCTCTATTCCTCTCCTCAATGTTTCTTAGCTTGCTTTTCATACTTTTTTCCTTCTCTCTCCTTTTCTAGCTGATTTAATTCTCTCTTTCTTTTATTGGGTAGCTGTACTCCTTCAATATTCAGGACTTTTAAGTCCTTGCAAAAAAAAAGCCACAAGTTTTATGTAATATGTCTAAAGAACATGTGTCTGTTTTATGTTTCCAAGAGACTCACTTCAAAACTGGACAAGTTCCTAACATCTGTAACTACCACTATTCTGATTGGTTCCACATCCATTTGTAAAGGATTCTCAACTGTGCTACACCATCACCTACCTCATGCTGCAATTGACTCCATGGTGGATTATTATACTTTTTAAAGATGACTCCCAAATCACGGTCAGGTTGTAGCCTACAAACGTACTTCAGAAAATTAGCTAACGTTTACAAAGGGATTATAATCTTAGGAGGGAATTCTAATCTGCCTAGAGGCCTTGTTGGACTTATGTGTTATGATCCGGAACCATGGAACACCACCACAAATCAATGGCAAAAAGGTGACAAGAGCATTGGCAACTAATCTGGCCGCCATCCCCTTACTAACCATCACAACTAGAAGTAGCCGAGGGGTGAACTAACATCCTGTGCACCGCAAACCCAGCCGGAGAACTAACTATCCTAAAGGTAGGAAAAATGAATAACTCTCTGCCTCAGAAATCAGACAAGAATAGCAAGCCCCCCAGATTCAAAGACTGCGGTGATATAGGAAAAACACAATACACAGATAGATGACAGGATTAGCAAAAGGTGAGGCCCCCGCTGACTAAAATAGGAAAGGACAGGAAAGGGACTGATGGTGGCAAGAGAAAAACCCTGCAAAATACCAACTTCCTGATAGTACAAAAAGGCCCTCAGATCGCTCGATCTGAACTCCGTCCTATACCAGGTGCCCCTGTCATACCAATGAACAGAAAACAAGAATTATAACAAATTCAACAAGCCACAAATACATGGACCCAAAGGAGCTATACTCCACACAGAACTGCAGGGAGTTCCTCAACAATCCACTGAGGGGAAAAATCCCTGGAAGGAAATAAACTGAAACCAACCACAACAAATGACAAACCCAGATAAGCAAAAGAACCAGACAATAAATAAAGAGCAAGCACTTATCTGGAGTAGATGTGGTGTAGAGCAGGATTAAGCAGGCTAGAGATACAAAGAACAACTGACATTCGGCACAGCCTGCAATCAGACCAGGACTTAAATAAGCAGAGAGTTAGCAAAGGAAACAGCCACTGCACAACACACCTGGTCTCTGTCCAAACCATTCCTGGCCACCAGAGGGAGCCTCCCAGCAGCCAAAACATAACTAACATTCACAACACTTATGTTTTTGATGGTCCATGATCACAGGTTCCCAGAATTCTAAGTTTTGATCTCTCCTCTATGACTTAAAATAAATGTCTTGCAGAGTCTCCAAAAGACTATACATTTTTCTCCCTTGCTCACAATTAGTACAGTCAATTGATCTTTTCATTTTGAGCCACCAGACTTTGGGTCTTTCCTTCTGGGCCTCTATAAGCCCATTTCTTTGGTGACACCATGCCCCAATTTATCACTTTATTATACTCCCTAAGTTACGACGTAGAGTTTGGACATGGTATCTTAATAATACTCTCTTAAAATATCAGGCCTGCCTCTCTGAGTTCTCTGCAAATATCAGACTTTCTAACAATTCACAGATCTGTAACAATACCTCTCTACCGATTTCATTGGGTGACTTTGAAGTGTGTTCTGATGGACATTTTCATAAAACATGATTTTCAGCAGTTGAAAAGGTATTGGGCTCATGAGTTATCAAATCTCCACAGGTCCTTACAATCCTGGAGGACACCAATAAACTCAAGTTGCCGCTTTACTTACTTCTGTAAAATGTTTTAATGCAGATATAATTACCTAATAAAAATAGTTCATGCTCATGGATAGAATTTAAGTTTTTCAGGAAATGTAACTCATTTACCATATACTGTATGCGGGTTCCACAGTGACTGGTATATTAGGCAAATAATACAATCCTTTTCCTCAACCACATAATATGTGAGTTTAAACATCGCTGCCACTCTGGGTACTCTAAGGGTATGTAAACATGGTCAGTGTTTGCAGCGTTTTGGACTCAGCGTACTTTCGCTGCATCCAAAATGCTGCGTTGAACAGTACAAGCACAGTGGATAGGAATTAAAGAAGTCCCATGATCAAATCTGCCGACATGTACTCCCAGATTAGCCGACGGTGAGCCTGCATTAAAGGGACACACTCAGCCTATGATTTTTAGGTACGTCCAAGGTCATGAAGGACTTAAGTAATATTCTAGTTAAAAAACAGGAAAATGAACTTTATACAGTTTATCAAAGCTTTACACAGGTTTAATGCGGGCTTTACACGAGACGATAGATTGTGCGATATGTCGTCGGGGTCACGGTTTTCGTGACACACATCCGGCATAGCACATGACGTCGTCTCGTGTGACACCTCTGAACGACACAGTATCGCTCACAAATCGTGAGTCGTGTACTCGTCGTTAACTTTCATAATCTCGTTTATTTTCATGGGTGCAGGTTCATTGTTTCCGTGGCATCACACGTTGTTCCGTGTGACACCACGGGAACGATGAACACAGCGTACCTGTGTCCCACAGCACCCGCCGGCTTAATGAAAGGAGGTGGGCGGGATGTTTACATCCCGCTCATCTCAAACCCTCCGCTTCTATTGGCCAGCTGCCGTGTGACGTCGCTGTGACGCCGAACATCCCTCCCACTTCAGGAAGTGGATGTTCGTCGCCCACAGCGAGGTCGTCTGGAAGGTAAGTGCGTGTGACGGGGGTTAAACGAGTTTGTGCGCCACGGGCAGCAATTTGCGTGTGACACAAAAACGACGGGGGCGGGTACGATCGATTGTGAAATCGCATAATCGGTCGTCCCATGTAAAGCAGGCTTAAGACTGATTGAAGATGTTCTCTATGTCCAATAAGACACAATGGGGAACAGGTCGCTATCAATTTATATATAGCATTTTACAAAATGTTGTAAACCATATTTCGCTTTTATTTTCCATGACCTTTTTTAAAACCAGTGTTATCCATACCTATCTGATAACAATATAATTCATAGGAGTGGCAAATGATGGTGTTGTTACTAATGAAATAGAGCAGCACATTTTCATGCGGATTTTCCATTTCTTCCTCCAGAAGTAATTTTTTTCCTCAAAGAAACGATGCTGTCTTTTTCAGTTTGACCTTGCTGTAAGTAGATGCCCTACAGTAACGTGATTTTCATACCTTTGCAAAGCCAGAGAGAAAATAAAAATCAATTATGATATGAATTAATAATGGAGTAGCTGAAGTACACATGAACATCAGGAGGGAAAATGAGTTCTAATGTTAAGTTTACTACTCTGTATTAATAATTATTTTGTTTTGTTTTATTTACATTTTTTATTTCTATTAGATTTAAACGTTGAATAATAATTTCAAATTTTAATGTACAACAAAAATTATAAAATAAATGGAAATCTGACCCTTATAAACCTCTCATTGGGGACTGATTACTACATGCTGAAAGACTTTTCTGGGTGTGGATGTATTTTCATATTTGAGCACCATGCACAATGAAGAGCATTAATCTGCATACATTAAATCTGAGGCAAGGTACAGCAGACAACTGGGGGCTGATATTATTAGGGTGGGAAGGGCCATCATTATTTGGCTCTTTCCAGCTTAACAATAGCAGCCCACAGCTGCCCCAGAAGTGGTGCATCCATAAGATGAGCCAATTCTAGCACTGGGCCAGGCTGTTGCCATTGCCCTGGTGCAGTGGCAGTCGGAGTAATAAAAAGTTAATAACAGCCCACAGCTGCTACTAAGCCCCAGCTTAGCGATGGCAGGCATCTATGAGACACCCCCATCACTAATCTGTAAGTGAAAGTAAATAAACACAAACACCCAAAACATCCTTTATTTGAAATAAGACAAAAATGAACCCTCTTTCACCACTTTATTAACCCCCAAACACCCCTCCAGGTCTGACGTTATCCACATTAGGTCCCACGGCAATTCAGCTTTGCTACATCCCTGTCCTGTCACAGCAAGCGTCATAGAACGTGACTGAGCTCCACGCAGCAAGTGAAGTGAGTCACGCGATAAGCGGTGGCGTCATTTGGGTTATTTACAGTTACAGCGGGAGTCCATATGTCCTGGAGTCCGCAACTTAAGTGAGCCACAGGTGGAGGACTCACTTGAGTGATGTCCCCACCGATCGAGCAGCTCACTTCAGTCGCGGTGGCCTGATTTGCGGTCACAGGTGTAAAACTTCAGCTGTGACCGGAAATCACCTTAGTGACATCACCGCTTATTGCGTGTCTCACTTCACTTCCTACGTGGAGCTCACAGTGGCCAGTCTTGTTCTAAGGTGCTCGCTGTGAGCATCACATGTAACAGTGCTGGAAGCGCCATGAGACCTCATGTGGCTTACGTCGGACCTGGAGGGGTGTAAGGGTGTTAATAAAGTGGTGAAAGAGGGTGTATTTTTTGTCTTTTATTTCAAAAAAAGGTTTTTTTAGGTGTTTGTGTTTATTTACTTTCACATACAGATTAGTGATCAGGGGATGTCTCATGGATGCCTGCCATGATTAATCTAGGACTTAGTGGCAGCTATGGGCTGCCATTCACTCCTTATTACCCCATTTGTGACCGCACTAGGGCAATTGGGGAGAGCTGGATAAAGTGCCGGGACTGTCGCATCTAATGGATTCGGCAATTCTGGGCCGCTGCTGGCTGATATTTTTAGGCTGGGGAGAGCCTAATAACCATAGGCCTCCCCAGTCTGAGAATACCAGCCCCCAGCTGCGGGATTTTATCTTGGCTGGGTATCAAAACTGGGGAGGGGACCACACACAGTTTTTTTTTAAATTATTTATTTATTTATTTTACTGTACAATATAGACCCAACCACCGGCGTCTGTGACTGGTTGCAGTCAGACAGCTGTCACTCAGCGTGGGAGCACGTCTGACTGCAACAAATCACAGACACCAGTGGGCGGGGAAGCAGTGAATATGTATGAACCTAATGAGCGGCTCCAGAAGAAGAATGAGAGGCAGTAGGAGCTGTGTGACAGCCGCGCCAGTGATCGGTGAGTATGCATGCAGAAATGCATGCAGGCATATTCTCCAGGCTCTCCCCATTCAGTTTTATCCCTTTCCCGTCCATTTCAGCCTTTTCCTCAGGTCCCCAAACCTCTTTGTTGGGTCCAGCAGAAAATTACCATATTTTTCGCTTGATAAGATGCACCTGATTATAAGATGCACCCCCAAATTTGGTGAAGGAAAAGAGAAAAACATTTTTCTTAATGTTAAATGGGGTCCGTCTTATAATGCCAATATCTGTCTAACAAATTATATAGGGTATATGTCCCTCATAGCACCACCATCCTAAAATTAGCCCCCTCAATCTGGATATGGCCCCCGTATATTGAATATAGCCCTCTTGTGCTGACACACATCCCCCAGTGATGCCACATGTCCCCCATTGATGGCACATGTACCCTATTGCTGGCACATGTCTCCTATTGATGTCACACGTTCCCTATTGCTGGCACACATCCCCTATTGCTGGCACATGTCTCCTATTGATGGCACACGTCCCCTATTTATGGCACATGTCCCCCTGTGCTGGCACACGTCCCCTATTGCTGGCACACATCCCCTACAGCTGTCACAGGTCTCCTATAGGTGGCACACGTCTCCTACAGCTGGCACAGGTCTCCTATGGATGGCACACGTCCCCCTGTGCTGCCCATGGCCCCCTATGGATGGCACACATCCCCCTGTGCTGCCCATGGCCCTTTATGGATGGCACACGTCCCCCTGTGTTTGATATGGCCCCCTATGGATGGCACACATCCTCCTGTGCTGCCCATGGCCCCCTATGGATTGCACACCTCCCCCTGTGCTGCCCATGGCCCCCTATGGATGGCACACGTCCCCCTGTGTTGATATGGCCTCCATGCTTCTGCCCATAGTAAAATAAAAAACTCTCTACTTATTTTCTCCAGTGCTGTTCTCCCATGTGTTCCTCCGTGCTGCTGAGCTCCTGCACTTCCTGTATCTCGGTGCCGGTCATGTGATCGGCTGTCTTGCTAAATTCTCCTAAAAAGGGGCTGAAAGCCTGTACTTACAAAGCGCTCACTGATATCCTAATCAGGCACGGATACAAAGATTCTTTATAGCAAGATATTATTTATTTAAATAGCACATGAATAATCAATGGTACATAGACATTAGCACTACTTTATAGTCATAGAATCTTATACAATAACAGAAATATGCATCAACATTACCGTGTGTTGTAGTACTCCTTTCTCATCGGAGGGACTCGATTAGTGAGAAGGAAGACAACCCGGCCTCTGCATCACAGGCGCAGTGCGTCCACTTGAGCGTCCTGGAAAGGTCCCTGTCTCACTGAGCGAGCCCTGTATTTTTATACCAAACTTTGTACATTGTGATCATCGTGTGCACTGAGTATTGCAATTGGTGACCAGCATGTGATTGCTGAGTCATGGTCATGTAACCTGACCACACGCTGCTGTGGGCACCAGTAGCTTCTTGCACATGTTGCTGGCTTGACCACTGGTCTCTTGCATATATTGCAAACTAACCACTGGTTTCCTGCATATGTTGAACTGTAAGCATTCCTTCCTCAAAATAGTGGTTTGTTCAAGACCTACTGACACATACTCTTCATCATGGTGAAATCGGGTCAACCAGATACTGAGTTTGGATGGATCAATAAGACCTGTGATCGCTACCTTTTGACTAGGATTCCTATCTAATCACACTCATTCTTCAGTCATATCACATTGGTATCACAATCGGTCCTTGATTCCAGGGATTATTTTCCATCATCAGTATTCCACTAGAGGAAGATCACTCGGAAAACACCATACCATGACCAAGAGGGATCGCTTTTAATAGGACACTATCATTGACTATGCCACAAATTTTGATTTCTTGGTTTATTTGGATAAATGTTGAATCACAAATATAATAACTTTCACTACTATGTATATTAAAACTAAAAGCAATATTATCTGAAAAGCTCTCTTGAATATCATGTGTTTTGGCAAAACCTGAGCATCTAATTGATCATAAGGTAATATAAAGGTGGCTGGGGTCAAACAAGCTAAAGTACAGCTTCCCTTGACTCCTACTGGGAGACATTTATAGGCATCATACCCACATACCCAATACATTCCTCTAGGTAAATCCCATATAGCCGAGTGTTGCAAAACTAAACGATGAACCAAGTCAACGAAAATACTAACATTTGATAACAAACACCACCCGGGCTGTTGTCCAACTGGGCTACAGTATCCTGCATCAGGGTGATTACAGGTCGGATCATTTGCTTGATATTCAGAGGAATCATTACACATTAGATTTCACGATATGTTACTACAAGTTTCACTAGTCCCATTTATGAACATATTGGCATAAGGCCATAACATATCATGAATTGTCCTTTCCACTAAGCTGGGTTTAAAAGCATCTACAGTATTTATAGCTGTCCCAAAACTTATTTTTATATTCTCCATAGGGAGGAATCCCAGTTTAGTCAGTCCAGTCTTATTTCTTGGTACCCAAATTCCTCCTTTCCAAGCCAGATATTTTAAATTGGTGACTATTCCACTCAAACACTCAAATTGCCTTGCCACCATGGAAGATCGATCCATCCCACTACGGGAATGGGTACTGTAGTATTCCATAGGCGAACATTTCGAGTGTCTTTATCAGCAAGATGATCAGAACAACTTTTCCACTTTAAGATTTCCTCCATCGATACCGGGGTAACCAGATAAGGGATACTGGTGGCTGTAACCGGAGAATGTGTACAGATCCAGCAATCTGTGTGTTGGCTACTGTTCAGCGTATCAGTTAAAATGTGATGGTGCATCAGAAATTTATTCGCCATAGGTTCCTCCTGATGTAGAGTTGTCCATCCAACGACCAAAGAGGCAAACATCAAACACAGGAATTTCTCCATCTCATCACTATCGAGCTCTTCCCAATAACCAATACCATGGATTCCGCTTATTTACAACACCATCTGCAAATAAAGATACACTATTATTCTCGTAAATAATATTTTTCTTGTGGAACATATTCCCACTTCTCCACTCCTGGTCTCATTATCAGTAGAGTACGATCTTTTCCGACCGCTATTACCTCTGCCTCTGAGGGCGGTCCTTGGAGGTTTTGAATCCATATTTTTGCTCCTACATTTGTAATATTTGAGGATTTAAAACGTTTAGTACCCCGTATTGTTAATTCTGCCGGGGCAGTTCCTTCTCTTATCTCAGACAAGTTTATTGGAATTATCATCATCTGAGCCACCCTCTGGTGTTTCACTAAGGTCAGAGGTTCATTTCCCAAATTTAGCATCAGTACCTTGATTTCTAAAGTTCTCTCAGTACTCCACTGGGTTGCTGCCTTACAGGGAAAACCCATCATCAAACCTGAGTATTTGTCTACTGCAGTGCAGACGAATTTACACCCTCTATTTTCTGGCAATGGATCAATGAAATCCATCTGCCAAATTTGTGCAGGTAATTGACCTCGACCTATGTGTCCCATTACTGTATGTGGAACCTCCCTCTTTTGTGAATGTTGGCACACTGGACAGTGTAGATGTTTTTTTTTAATGATATCAAGAGTAAGAGGCACACACCTTTCCTGAGCCCACCTGTAAGTGGCTTTTTCTCCCAAATGTCCACTTTTCTGGAGTGCCCAAACAGCTGTACCTTGCAACCATGCCTCTTTTTTCTTGTCGACTGTTGGACTGACTTGTCTGATGGCTGCTGCTTTATCTGCTTCTGAATTAAACAAATGTTCAAGTGAGTCAGTAGGGACATGAGCATCGACATGAAATACAGGTCTTGGTAAATTGAATAATCTCTTCAATGTCTTGCCACACTTCCTTGCCCCAAATCTCTTTTCCATGAATTAACCAATTGTGTTTTTTCCATCCCATCATCCATGTGGCTAATCCATTTGCTACTGACCAAGAATCGGTATAAAGATGACACTCTTTTCCCTGTTCAAAAGATAATGCCAAGAATATGGCATAGAGTTCTGCATATTGGCTACTTTTGCCTTCCCCTTCTACTGACAGAAATTTCTCCAATCTGGGATTATATGCAACACTTTTCCACAACCTTTTCCCACTCACATAACGAGCTGATCCATCTGTGAACCATGCATGTGTTCGTTGTTGTTCGGTTAAATCTTCATATGCTTTCCCCCACTTCACCGGGGATTCTTCTAGCATGGCAGCTTTGCTGGGAAAAGATGTTTCCTCAGCTACCTCTGCCACTTTCTCATGTAGAGTGGCGATCCTGCCTTCTCCCTTCTTGGCCCTTTCCAAAATGTACCATTTCCATTTAATGATACTTTGTTTCTGGGCATGCCCCACCCTATTTCTTTTAGGATTGGACAACACCCACTGAATTATGGGTATTGCTGGTCTCAGCAATACCTCATGTTCAATGGTTAATTGTTCCGTCTCCACCAGAGCCCAATAACAAGCTAACAATTGCTGTTCAAAAGGAGTGTATTTTTCTCCAGCATCTGGTAATTTTCTATTCCAAAATCCAAGAGGAACTCTTTTTCCCCCTTGTTTTTGCCAAAGTGACCAATTGGCATACATATGTTGAACTGACACATGCAGCTCCATGGGTCCTAATAACATTGGCCATAGATCCACAGCTTGTATCGCTTCCTTGACCATCTCAAACGCATTTGCTGTTCCTCTCCCCAGTGGAACTCATATTTTTTCCTCGTTACTCTGTACAAAGGAGCCAACATTTGTCCCAAATGAGGGATATGTTGTATCCAAAAACCAAACAATCCAATATAAGACTGAGTCTCCTGTTTGGATTTAGGGACTGGAAAATTAATAATTTTCTGTCTGGAATTGGGCAAGATCTCTCTGTGCCCCTTGTTCCACTGAATCCCTAGACATTTTACCACCTGAGACGGTCCTTGAACCTTGGCATCATTGATTTCCCATCCTTTACTCCTCATATGAGCAACGAGTTTTGTCAATTGATCTTTCACACTTTGCTCATCTTGTCTTTGTATCATTATATCATCGATATAATGTGAGATCTGCATTTCTGATGGTAGATCGAATCTATCCAAATGCTCTGCCACCGTCCGGTGACAGATTGAGGGGCTATGTGGCCATCCTTGGGGTAACCTGGTAAAGGTACAGTTAGGTCCATATTTGGACAGTGACACCATTTTTCACGAGTTGGGCTCTGCATGCCACCACATTGGATTTGAAATGAAACCTCTACAACAGAATTCAAGTGCAGATTGTAACGTTTACTTTGAAGGTTTGAACAAAAATATCTGATAGAAATTGTAGGAATTGTACACATTTCTTTACAAACACTCCACATTTTAGGAGGTCAAAAGTAATCGGACAAATAAACCAAACCCAAACAAAATATTTTTATTTTCAATATTTTGTTGCGAATCCTTTGGAGGCAATCACTGCCTTAAGTCTGGAACCCATGGACATCACCAAACACTGGGTTTCCTCCTTCTTAATGCTTTGCCAGGCCTTTACAGCCGCAGCCTTCAGGTCTTGCTTGTTTGTGGGTCTTTCCGTCTTAAGTCTGGATTTGAGCAAGTGAAATGCATGCTCAATTGGGTTAAGATTGAAAGCCATGCATGCCCATGCCATCACGTTGCCTCCACCATGTTTTACAGAGGATGTGGTGTGCCTTGGATCATGTGCCGTTCCCTTTCTTCTCCAAACTTTTTTCTTCCCATCATTCTGGTACAGGTTGATCTTTGTCTCATCTGTCCATAGAATACTTTTCCAGAACTGAGCTGGCTTCATGAGGTGTTTTTCAGCAAATTTAACTCTGGCCTGTCTATTTTTGGAATTGATGAATGGTTTGCATCTAGATGTGAACCCTTTGTATTTACTTTCATGGAGTCTTCTCTTTACTGTTGACTTAGAGACAGATACACCTACTTCACTGAGAGTGTTCTGGACTTCAGTTGATGTTGTGAACGGGTTCTTCTTCACCAAAGAAAGTATGCGGCGATCATCCACCACTGTTGTCATCCGTGGACGCCCATGCCTTTTTGAGTTCCCAAGCTCACCAGTCAATTCCTTTTTTCTCAGAATGTACCCGACTGTTGATTTTGCTACTCCAAGCATGTCTGCTATCTCTCTGATGGATTTTTTCTTTTTTTTCAGCCTCAGGATGTTCTGCTTCACCTCAATTGAGAGTTCCTTAGACCGCATGTTGTCTGGTCACATCAACAGCTTCCAAATGCAAAACCACACACCTGTAATCAACCCCAGACCTTTTAACTACTTCATTGATTACAGGTTAACGAGGGAGACGTCTTCAGAGTTAATTGCAGCCCTTAGATCCCTTGTCCAATTACTTTTGGTCCCTTGAAAAAGAGGAGGCTATGCATTACAGAGCTATGATTCCTAAACCCTTTCTCCGATTTGGATGTGAAAACTCTCATATTGCAGCTGGGAGAGTGCACTTTCAGCCCATATTATATATATAATTGTATTTCTGAACATGTTTTTGTAAACAGCTAAAATAACAAAACTTGTGTCACTGTCCAAATATTTCTGGACCTAACTGTATATTGTCTCCCTAACTAAGTGAATGCAAATTGATCTTGAGCCTTCTCTTTTATAGGTATAGTAAAGAAAGAATTTGCCAAATCAAGTACTGCATACCAAGTTCCAGAGTGAGTCTGAATATTTTCCACAATCGTTATTGTATCTGGAACTGCAGCTGTCAAAGGAAGAGTATTCTTGTTTGACTCCCTATAATCAATTGTCATGCGCCAGGAGCCATCACTCTTTTTAACTGGCCAGACAGGATTATTCAATGTGGTAGTAGGAGGGCGCATTACCCCAGTTTCTACCAATTCTTGAACCCCTTCAGCCCCCGGGCACTTTCCGTTTTTGCGTTTTTGTTTTTTGCTCCTCTTCTTCCGAGAGGCGTAACTTTTTTATTTTTCCATCAATCTTGCCATATGAGGGCTTGTTTTTTGCGGGACGAGTTGTACTTTTAAATGAAACCATAAGTTTTACCATATAGTGTACTGGAAAACGGCAAAAAAATTCCAAGTGCGGAAAAATTGTAAAAAAAGTGTGATCGTACAATAGTTTTTGGGATATTTTATTCACTGTGTTCACTATATGGTAAAACTGAGATATCTATGTGATGCTTCAGGTCAGTGCAAGTTTGTAGACACCAAACAGGTATAGGTTTACTTGTATCTAAGGGGTTAAAAAAAATTCACAAGCTTGTCCAAAAAACGTGGCGCACATTTTGCGACATTTTCCAAAACCCGTAGCGTTCTCATTTTTCAGGATCTGAGGCTCAGTGATGACTTATTTTTTGCGTCTCGACCTGACGTTTTTAACGGTATCATTTTTGCACAGATGCTACGTTTTGATCGCCTGTTATTGCATTTTGCGCAAAATGTGCGGCACCCAAAAAACTTAATTTTGGCGTTTGGAATTTTTTTTCCACTACGCCGTTTACTGATCAGATTCATTGATTTTATATTTTGATATATCGAGCATTTCTGAATGTGGCGATACCAAATGTGTGTGTATTTTGTATTTTTTTTAACCCTTTAATTTTCAATGGGGTGAAAGGGGGGTGATTTGAACTTTAAGGTTTTTTTTATTTTTTTTAATTTTTTAAAACTTTTTTTTTTACTTTTTTTTTTATTTTACTAGTCGCCCTAGGGGGCTATAGCGATCAGCAATCCGATCGCTCTGCACTATCTGCAGGTCTCAGCTACAGAGCTGAGAACTGCAGATTTGCTGCTTTACTTTCAATGCCGGCTGTATTCCGGCATTGAGAGGAAGTGAGTCATGTTAGCTACAGGCGTCATCACATGACCCTGTGCTACCATGGCAACCACCGAAAGTCACGTGATCATGTCACGTGACTTCCGGTGGGGGCGGGGTAAGTGACTGTCATGGCGGCACCCATATACATATCGCTGCCAGATTTTGGCATCGAAATGTAAGGGGTTAATGGCCGCGGGTGGAAGCGATTCCACCCGCGGCTAGCAGGCACACATGTCAGCTGTTGATAACAGCTGATATGTGCGCGGATCGCGGCCGCCTGCCGGCGGCAGGGGGCGGGGCTTACCGGCACACGATCCATGACGTACCCAGTACGTCATGGGTCGTTAAGGGGTTAATGGTTTCTCCTATCTCTCTGTGACCTCCTGGTATTCGATATTGTTTCATAGCTAGCATTTTTGTAGCTGGAGGCACATGTACAGGGGGCATTTTGACTTTGCCCACCACCACCACCGGTCGCATTTCCTTATGACAAGACTTAACCCCAAAGAAGAATTTTCCTTCTGTTAGATTAAGGGCGGCTTTGCACGTTGCGACATGTCACTTTCAATTTGACCCCAGTGTGCAAAGCCCGCCTAAGAGTCATCCATTTTAGGATATCAATTTCCAAAATATATTCTGGTATAGGAACTACCAGCACCGTATGTTTCTTGATAGGTAAATTACCTATATTCAAAGCTACCTGTGTCTGAACCCCGATGATCACTTGACCACCTAGTCCAGCAATTTTTACTCGAGGTCCTTTTATTTTTTCTGGGTTTATATGAATTAAAGTAGCCTCCGCCCCATGTCAATCAAAGCTGGGACTCTTTGAACATTTCCCCCTTTCCAATGTATGCTAAGATTGACGTAGAGATGCTCTTCCCTTTTTATCAAAAGGGGGGCTTGGCTGGCTACCTATGGTAAATCACTTCCTTCTGAACTTTCATTTACACAGACTTCAGTCTGTGTATTAGCCCTTCCTTCCGTGACCTTTGTGGCCACGGCTGCAGCCAGTTCTTCCCATGGGTAAACTGACTGAAAATCTTCCCAAGACACTTTCTTTGGGGTTTTTTCCCCTTTTCCTTCTGATTTCTTTACCTTGGGATTTTTTGAGCCCCCCTCCACATTTGTAGTGGTCATTTTTCTTTGCGGATAGAACTTTCTGTTTGTACAACTTCCATAATTTTCCTGTCTCCTTTCCATCAATCCTTTCCTTATTGATCCCGGCTTTAAGCAATGCCTGGAACATGTCTTTGCGAGACACCCGTGGGTCCTCCCCTACTGATTTCCCTTTCTAATCAGGATTGTTTGATTTACTGTTACCAAGATGGCCTCCAGGGGATGGTTTATCCCACTGTCCCATATCCTGTAACTTCCTCATCCTCCCTAGAACTACACCGATTGATTCTCCAGTCAGCGCTACAGTTAAGGTTAAAATAACTGTTTTGTATGCTAGAGGAGCATGTTTAACCAGCCTATTTTGTAAGCTGGCTGTCAATGGGTACTGGAGTTAATCATCATTCATTCCCAAAAGAGGAAGCGCATTCCTCATTGCTTCTTCCTTCAGCCATTCCATACCATCTTTTAAGGTATACCAAGGTTTATCATTGATAGGAAAGTCTGCTTATGATGGATATTTGTCCCGAAAAGCATGGGCTAAGATCATGATTAAGTTTTGAGTGCCTTGCTCATTATGATCAACAAAGGAATTTTTTATTGCTCTCTGAATTACTGGGTCCCGAGACATGGTGACAAATTTTGCCACGTCTCCGGCGTCAAAGTGCACTCCACTTCCTCCGAGATCGTGCACCCTGACCAACCAGGGAATTTCTCCTCCTGGTTTTTGTATAAACTGTGTTAAAATGCTATCAACTTCTCCCTGAGAGTAATCTTCAATGGTTACTCGATTCTTTACATGAGGAATTGTTCTCTCATTTGTGATAGCATTACCATCCTCGTCATATTGCAGATTTCCCTGACCATCCTGGACATGTTCCCGGATGATCTCATTCTCTGTCCTCTCTAGGCGGCTCCTTACTGGGTTAGCCTGAATCCTCCCTTTATGGTAATCCTCCTCATCATATGATGAAGATGAATCCCACACATCCCCATCCCAAGTATCGGGATCCCAGCATACAGAAGCTGAGGTGATACTTTTATGTACCTTAGTTTTATTTACCTTTCCTCTTCTTTTCTTGTACTTATTTTGAGCAATTTTTATGGTAGCTTTTTCTGCCACATTCTGATAATGTTCCAATTTATCCTTCAACAGTCGGGTATTACATTCTAGAACTGTTTTCTGGCCACCTAATTCTATCATCTTTTGTTCCATCTGGGAACATTTCTTCTGCATCTTTAGATTACGCTCATGCATCGCGCGATATGCACTTGCCAAAATCTAGATGCGCCGTCCTAAATACACTACAGCACCTGTTTTCACAGGGACACTACTGAGTACATTCACAACATCAGCAGGTTCACTACCCTTGAGCTTATCCTGCCATTGTTCTGCCAATCCACAATTGACCAATTCATGTGCTATAAGATTGTAGGGAGCCTCAGTCCAGCCGAGAATCTCCACAACAACCTCCTTAACACTATCCTTACGTTTTCTGAACATTTTGACACGATGCAAAAAGATTGAAAAACAAATCTGGAAATTTCCCAAATATATGTTTTTAATTTCTAAATTACAAAAACTCGTTAATTACTTCTTGTAGAAGTAATCCTGTCGACTTCGCCAATGTATGTCTTGCTAAATTCTCCTAAAAAGGGTCTGAAAGCCCGTACTTACGAAGTGCTCACTGATATCCTAATCGGGCACGAATACTAAGATTCTTTATAGCAAGATATTATTTATTTTAATATCACATTCATAATCAATGGTACATAGGCATTAGCACTACTTTATAGTCATAGAATCTTATACAATAACAGAAATATGCATCAACATTACCGTGTGTTGTAGTACTCCTTTCTCATCGGAGGGACTCGATTAGTGAGAAGGAAGACAACCCGGCCTCTGCATCACAGGCGCAGTGCGTCCACTTGAGCGTCCTGGAAAGGTCCCTGTCTCACTGAGCGAGCCCTGTATTTTTATACCAAACTTTGTACATTGTGATCATCGTGTGCACTGATTATTGCAATTGGTGACCAGCATGTGATTGCTGAGTCATGGTCATGTAACCTGACCACACGATGCTGTGGGCACCAGTAGCTTCTTGCACATGTTGCTGGCTTGACCACTGGTCTCTTGCATATATTGCAAACTAACCACTGGTTTCCTGCATATGTTGAACTGTAAGCATTCCTTCCTCATAATGGTGGTTTGTTCAAGACCTACTGACACGTACTCTTCATCATGGTGAAATCGGGTCAACCAGAGGACACCTCTCTTATACTGAGTTTGGATGGATCAATAAGACCTGTGATCACTATCTTTTGATTAGGATTCCTATCTAATCACACTCATTCTTCAGTCATATCACATTGGTATCACATTGGCACAGCAGAGTGACATCATCTCTGCGAGCCTGATCACAGCGGCAGCAGGGAGACCGGGGAGACACCGGAGATCAGCGCTGGAGGAGGTAAGTAAAGAGTTTTTTATTTTACTATGGGCAGCAGCATGGGGTCATATCTAACACGGGGGGGCATGTGCCATCAAAAGGGGGGGCCGAGGCATATATAATATGTGCCGCTCCCCCAGCCCATCACCACGGTGCGGTTTCAGCACCACGGTGATGGACAGCGGCAGTGCATATTATATGAACGGGAGCAGGAGATCTCCCGCTGCCTCCTGTAGCCTTCAACAGCCTCCAGCAGCCTGCCTCAGCCTCCAGCACTGCTCCAGAGCTGCCCCCACCTCCCCTGGGCCCTGCGGTATATAATCCGTATATATTCAGATTATAAGACGCACCCCCTACTTTCCCCCAAAATTTGGGGGAACAAAAGTGTACTCACATTTCCCATTGGCTTTAATTGTACTCGCTATTCGGAACGAATAAGCGATTATCACAAAGTACTTGTTCTGAGTATAACAATTACGAATATTTCGGTGCTCGCTCATCTCAACATGATGCATTGTTATGTGGGGTAATTAACAAGGTTTACCATGCAACAAAGAAGGTAATAATGGTGTAATATGCTTCTATGCACATGTCGTCTTGTGATGTCATGTTAGCCTTCACCTATGAATGATAATGAAAAGCAACAGTGAGAGCTTTAAAGTAGTATAGGTAGTGTTAGATAATATAATATACAATGTTGAGCTTAAATGAGCATACCACAACAGATTTGCCAGAAAACCTTTACTGTACTTTCAGAAAATTTAAATCTTAGCAGCAAAGTCAGACTACAAAATTATAACTAACAAGAAATCAACCACAGGCAAGTCTAATTATTCATTTAACAGGTGTGCAGCAGATATTTGACATTAAAAGGATGCTACTTTATTAAAACCCCTTCCCATTTTTTGTTGTCAGCAATGGCACCATATTGAAGAGAAATGTCACAACCTGAGAAACCTGAGAAAGAAAATAAGTTCTTTACACAAGAAAGGTGAAGACTACAAGAAAATTAACAAAGCTTTACTTATCAGTAGTGATGAGCAAGCACTGTAAGGGTACCTTCACACTTTAGCGATGCAGCAGCGATCCGACCAGCGATCTGACCTGGTCAGGATCGCTGCTGCATCGCTACATGGTCGCTGGTGAGCTGTCAAACAGGCAGATCTCACCAGCGACCAGTGAACAGCCCCCAGCCAGCAGCGACATGCAAGCGACGCTGCGCTTGCACGGAGCCGGCGACTGGAAGCTGCGGACACTGGTAACTAAGGTAAACATCGGGTATGGTTGCCCGATGTTTACATTAGTTATAAGCGCACACCGCTTAGCTGTGTGTGCAGGGAGCAGGGAGCCGCGCACACTGAGCGCTTGGTCCTTGCTCTCCTAGCTACAGTACACATCGGGTTAATTAACCCGATGTGTAATGCAGCTACATGTGCAGAGAGCAGGGAGCCGCGCACACTGCTTAGCGCTGGCTCCTTGCTCTCCTAGCTACAGTACACATCGGGTTAATTAACCCGATGTGTACAGCAGCTACATGTGCAGAGAGCCGGAGCCGGCAGCACAGGCAGCGTGAGAGCTGCGGAGGCTGGTAACTAAGGTAAATATCGGGTAACCACCTTGGTTACCCGATGTTTATCTTAGTTACCAGCCTCCGCAGCTGCCAGACGCCGGCTCCTGCTCCCTGCTCGCTTCATTTGTCGCTCTCTCGCTGTCACACACAGCGATCTGTGTGTCACAGTGGGAGAGCGCCTTTGAAGAAAACGAACCAGGGCTGTGTGTAACGAGCAGCGATCTCGCAGCAGGGGCCAGATCGCTGCTCAGTGTCATACACAGCGAGATCGCTAATGAGGTCACTGCTGCGTCACAAAAAGCGTGACTCAGCAGCGATCTCGGCAGCGAGCTCGCTGTGTGTGAAGCACCCCTAATGCTCGAGTGTTTGTTATTTGAATTGAGCAGGTTGAACGCTCAGATCGGCTAGATTAGAGTAACAAGTATAATGGAAGTCAATGGGAAACAGTCGGCGGCTATGAAGAAAGTTGTCACTTTACTGCTATTCACAGTCGCTAGAGCTGCATTCATGGATTGTGGACTACGACGGAGCTCTGTGGGAACTTTTTTGACATTAAATGATTGAATGTCTATTCAAATAAAGTCTTTTTTCCTATGTGTGTCTTTTTTTCTTTTTACTTACTTGGTTAGTAATGGGGGGTGTTTCATAGATGCCTTTCCATTACTAAGCCCTGGACTTAATGCCTGCTGACATTACCCAGTTGACTATCAACCACCACAAAATATTACCCCGTTTGCCACTGCACCACGGCAAGTGGGAAGAGCAGAGCAAAACTCCAGAATTTGTGCATCCAAAGTATGTGGTAATTCTGCAGCTGCTGCACGCTGGTATTTTAAGGCTGGGAGGAGCCAATATCCATGGACCTTCCTAGCCTGATAATACCAGCCTGCAGCTGTCTCCTTTTCCTTGGCTGGTTATCAAAATTAGGGGGAACCTCATGCCATTTTTTAATTACCTATCTATTAGGCTAAACAAGACTAAAAACACTCTTTAGTGCCACGTGACAGGCACTAAAGGGTGCAACTGTTAAAGCCCTGTTCTAATCTATGCTCTCCCTCCTACATCAACCCTCACTGAACTGCTTACAGGGGATAGTGTGCCGAGTAAGGACTAAGGTCCGAAACACATAAGGCAAGGTCAAAGGCTTGAAGTATGTGTTCATTTTCTGGTTGGATTTTAATGATTTAATAATCGAATAATAAACGGATGCCAGATCTATTTATCCATTTACAAATATATATATATATATATATATATATATATATATATATATATATATATAAATATATATATACTGTATGTGTAAATATATATATATATATATATAATTAGTATATAATACATACAGTGACGTCACAGTACAGGGATAATACACAAAGTGATGTCACAGTGCAGGGTGGTGTCATAGTGGGGTACATAGAAATATAAATATATATTATATTTGCCAGTGCATTATGCTGAAAAACAGCCCCACACCGTGATGTTCCCACCTCAAATTTCACTGTTGGTATGGTATTTTTGGGGTGATATGCAATGCCGTTTGGCTTCCAAACATGGTGTTTCGCGTAGATGTGCTTCGTCAGGGGACAGATCCCCCAGATATAGCATCGCTTTTGCCCTGGGCACTATGCCATAATCTACTCATAGTTATCCTGTATTGGAGATAAAGGAAATTCCTTTTCTCCTCTTTTCATTCCGAGACACGTGGGGTTCTTTCCCCTTCAGCACACCCCCTCCTTTCTTCTTTTTTACTCGAACCTACTACTATTATGTATAATATATCCTTGAGCACTTTACTTTAATAAATATTTCACATTATCTTTGCTCGTTTTGGTATGTTTTTGTTATTTTGCAAAACCAACGACTCCATTTTTTGCCTTATATAATAATGACTGAGTAGTATATGCTATAGCGTTACTTATAATACTTTTTATCTAAAGAAGAACATTCCATAAAGAAATAGAAGAAAGAAAAAGCAAATACAAAAGAAACAAAAAGGGTCCTTCAGTTGGTGCATTCCAACAATTAAGTTTAGTCATCCATGTTTTCAATCTTTTAGCCATCCATTATACATTTTGCTGCACCATTTTAGGGGTATCTTATGAAACATAACCTGGTTTACTATTAGTATAATTTGTTAAATTTCGAAAATAGTGCAACTAATATATTTAGGCCAATAGTCGTCATTTATCATAACTGTTTAAATGAAACAGTAACCAATCACAGCGCAACTTACTCATCTCGGAAGCAGAATATAAAATCTATGTTGTACAAAGAAAAGAAAATTTATTCCATATGGATGGTGTCCATATGACATCTGTTTTAATTAACCCACTGAGTTTAATAGAGGAGTCGCTTCCGAAAAACAGATCAGACTGGCGCAGGATATGATTCTTTCAGGCAGACTAGTGGTCCATGTGTGAAGTGTTCATGTAAACTTCACCACTGACTTGTAATAGTCCATGTGCAGTCCATATACTTTACATTTTGCATACAGACTAAACAAAGCACTATCCATCATATCCTTTCTGGATAATCATTGATTCTTTTTCAATTGTGTAATTAATATACATCTGCTAACTAAAATAACGTAATAATACTTTGTCTTAAAATTTGCACGTTGGTCAATTCTGTATAGTACATTGTAGATTTAAGAATGCTTGCTCATTCATAGACGATTGTATGAAATGTTTGTAAAAATACAGACTTTTTTTTCTAGGGCAGTGTTGTTTGTGAAGGGGCTATATGTAAATACTGCTCAGCAAGTCCAAAGGAAATTCCCAAGTTATCAGAGCATTAAATTACAGCTACCTGCTGTAGATTGTACCTTACTGAGTTTTCCTTTTAACTTGAAAGCACACATTTCAGAACGTAGATCATTAATATGCTAATTTAAGATGAATAACGAACATCATGTTGCTAACCCGTGGAATATCAGATCCAAAATTTCTGAAACCATGATTTAAGTAAGCTCAAGTTTGGAGAAGGAAACCTTGTTCTCTGTAAGGAGGGAGGGCTAACATGTTCCCAGTCCATTTTATTAACTAGAAAAGATAGCTAATACCAAGAATAGCTCTTGTTCTGGAGAATTCATTGAATTCCAGTAAACTTACAGTCATATGAAAAAGTTTGGGCACCCCTATTAATGTTTAACCTTTTTTCTTTATAACAATTTGGGTTTTTGCAACAGCGATTTCAGTTTCATATATCTAATAACTGATGGACTGAGTAATATTTCTGGATTGAAATGAGGTTTATTGTACTAACAGAAAATGTGCAATCCACATTTATACAAAATTTGACCGGTGCAAAAGTATGGGCACCTCAATATAAAAGTGACATTAATATTTTGTAGATCCTCCTTTTGCAAAAATAAAAGCCTCTAGTCACTTCCTGTAGCTTTTAATGAGTTCCTGGATCCTAGATGAAGGTATATTTGACCATTCCTGTTTACAAAACAATTCCAGTTTAGTTAAGTTTGATGGTCGCCGAGCATGGACAGCCCGCTTCAAATCATCCCACAGATTTTCAATGATATTCAGGTCTGGGGAGTAGGATGGCCATTCCAGAACATTGTAATTGTTTCTCTGCATGAATGCCTGAGTAGATTTGGAGCGGTGTTTTGGATCATTGTCTTGCTGAAATATCCATCCCCTGCGTAACTTCAACTTCGTCACTGATTCTTGCACATAATCAGTCAAGAATCTGCTGATACTGAGTTGAATCCATGTGACCCTCAACTTTAACAAGATTCCCGGTGCCGGCATTGGCCACACAGCCCCAAAGCATGATGGAACCTCCACCAAATTTTACTGTGGGTAGCAAGTGCTTTTCTTGGAATGCCGTGTTTTCTTGCCTCCATGCATAACGCCTTTTTGTATGACCAAACAACTCAATCTTTGTTTCATCAGTCCACAGGACCTTCTTCCAAAATGTAACTGGCTTGTCCAAATGTGCTTTTGCATACCTCAGGCAACTCTGTTTGTGGCGTGCTTGCAGAAACGGCTTCTTTCGCATCACTCTCCCATACAGCTTCTCCTTGTGCAACGTGCGCTGTATTGTTGACCGATGCACATTGACACCATCTGCAGCAAGATGATGCTGCAGGTCTTTGGAGGTGGTCTGTGGATTGTCCTTGACTGTTCTCACCATTCTTCTTCTCTGCCTTTCTGATATTTTTCTTGGCCTGCCACTTCTGCGCTTAACAAGAACTGTACCTGTGTTCTTCCATTTCCTTACTATGTTCCTCACAGTGGAAACTGACAGTTTAAATCTCTGAGACAACTTTTTGTATCCTCCCCCTGAACAACTATGTTGAATAATCTTTGTTTTCAGATCATTTGAGAGTTGTTTTGAGGAGCCCATGATGCCACTCTTCATAGGAGATTCAAATAGGAGAACAACTTGCAAGTGGCCACCTTAAATACCTTTTCTCATGATTGGATACACCTGCCTATGAAGTTCAAAGCTCAATGAGGTTACAAAACCAATATAGTGCTTTAGTAAGTCAGTAAAAAGTAGTTAGGAGTGTTCAAATCAAGAAATTGATAAGGGTGCCCATACTTTTGCACCGGTCAAATTTTGTTTAAATGTGGATTGCACATTTTCTGTTAGTACAATAAATCTCATTTTAATCCAGAAATATTACTCAGTCCATCAGTTATTAGATATATGAAACTGAAATAGCTGTTGCAAAAACCCAAATTGTTTTAAAGAAAAAAAGTTAAGATTAATAGGGGTGCCCAAACTTTTTCATATGACTGTAGTTGCTCCATCATTTTCCCATATACAGTACATGCCAAGAGCATGTGCAAGGACAATAGCACTTAAGGGGAACATAACAGCTGATGTCCAATCCATCGGCAGCATGTATCAGTCACTGGATTTATTATCTCAGTCAAGTATGTTTTAATCTTAACAACTACGATGAAAAACATACTTAAATAGCTGGATGGGGACTGAGTTGTATGACAGATTAATTGAACAGGCAGGTCCCCAGCATCTTCTCCCTGCTTGCTGACCTAGATTCACAGGTCTTTGTGTCACACAGAGTTTTGCATGAACCTTGTCATGGCGGCGTCAAGCTCTGTTCACATTGCAGATTCTGACACTACACCAACTAGTTTTCTCTGGTGTGTCTTATCAACACAGGCAAACTCAGGCGTCGACCTGCAGGGTGCAGATGGTGAGCAGAGCCACAGGCGATGGAGATCCGGTCGCGGGAGACCTAAAGTGGACCGGGGCAGGGTTGTAGCCCGCTGGTACTGACAGCGGGAATCCGGTCCAGAGGCCGTGCACAGTCGGGGTGCCTGGACCCTAGGGCGAGGAAGGTTGCAAGCCCCTCTCCAATTGACCAGCCAGGGAGAAGGTTCCAGAAGTTGTCCCAATTTACTGCTCAGATAGAGCGAAACGGAAGCCCAACGCGGGGGATAGGGTGTCCGCAAAGAACCCACTGAAATCCCAAGGGTCAACTTTCGCGGGCCACAGCTCCCAACACAAATAGAACCGGGAGTGGACTTCTCCGTTCCATGCGAAGTCGTCCAAAAGAGAAGGAAACACAAAGTGCAGGAGGAAAGGAAATCTGTTCATCAATCTGGGTGCGGGACCCGAATGCACCCTCCAAGGGCAGCCGTCCACTGGCAACTTGGTTTACTACTGCACTTGTGTGAAGTTATTGAACTGGAGTACACCACTGTCCCCCGGTCCGGTCCGGCGTGCCACCTCCAGCAGCCATCACTCCTGTGTTTAACCCTTGGGCCCTGTGACTACAGCTCCCCTACCCGTGGAGGGGATCTCATCTTGCTGCCCCCCTGCTCCATCAGCCCCGGGCGCCCCATCAACTGGCAGCGGCGGTGCCAACATCCCTCACTGCAACCCACAGGTGGCGTCACAGATATTCTCCCTTGTAAATATCCCCTTTTCCGACGGTTGTGAGGACGGGCGGCCATGCGAGCCAGGGTCCGGTCACCACTTGGACCCGGATCCGAGCAGGCCCCCCGAGAGAAACGGCAGCGACTCCCGCCTGCAACAAGTGTATATCTATACATCCTCAGCATACCATATAACTATGGTTGCTGTTTGGGAAGTGTGTGCAGTGTCTGTGCACTGCACATTCTAATAAGGTGCATTGCTTTATTGCTTTATGTGTTTTATGATATGAATTGTGTCTTTCTGTTTTCAGTCTATATACGGTATATGTGGTGATATGCTTAAAAAAGTGTAGATTAGAATAACCATTATAAAGTTAATATGTAAATGATAGTCTATGTAATAAGCCCAATTTTTATGAGATACTCGGATATAATGTTTTATATATAACTATGTATTATCAAAATGCTTGTGAAGGTTATATAGGACCAAATATGTAATGTGACGATCACTGGGAGAAAAAGGAGGTATGTTAATTATCTTGACCCCATTTGGTGTAATATCATATGCATCTATATGCACTATGGATAGAGGAATATGCATTAATCGTAATGAGAAATATGGTTATTATTGTTCTTGTCCAGCTTGTGTACGTACAGATGACGAATAATGATATGGATTACTCTTACAATCCCCAAGCGGCATGCTTGTACGCATGCGTGCTTCTGCTTCCACAGCCCCCACCGCATTGCTGTATCTTTATGGACGGACTGAGTCGGATCATGTAATGTTGTTAGGTCACGTGGCATAGTCTGACATCGCCCGGACATGTCACGGATTGCCAGGGCACTGCATGCGTTACTGATGGCACTACTGCACTGTGATTAGTGCACACTCGGTATAATAAGACCTGTTTCCTGCCATAACTCCAACACCTGATGAAGGCGTAAATCGAAACGTATGTCGGGCAGGAGAAGCTTACAGTGTACTGCTATTGGCAACATTCATACAAGGTATGATTTCATGAGACAGTGTGATAGTGAAATTTAACGCTTATTGGACATTTGGAGTCAGTGCCCTTGTGTTAGCTGTTACTGTGACTGCTATTTACATGTATCTTGTCACAATGGGGTGTACATGGTCATTGTGTTGCATACAACACTAATGGAATTAACCACTTGAGGTGTGATCGTCCACACTATGTGTTAGGGTCCCATTACACATAGCGATGTAACAGCGATCCCACCAGCGATCCGACCTGGCAGGGATCGCTGGAATGTCACTACATGGTCATGTGACGCCCTGGCCTGGCCAGGTAGTCACAGATAGGCCCCTGCACTACACCTCTCCCTCACAGGTGACATCAGCCGACCTTAAAACCCTAGTCACCCCCCTCAGAGCTAGATGGACACACCAGGGGGCGGAACCAGGCGGTTGGAAGACGCCCACCAAGGAGTCTAGACAGCCCTGGGCGGGAAAAGAGTCAGTCTAGAGTCTACAGATGGTTCAGTTTGAGATTTCAAGGAGAGTGGAGGTCAGGCCTGTGTGTCAGGCCTGAAGCAAACTGACAGGTAACAGGGTAGGAGCCCTGGTGCCTTTGGCTAGGAGGCAGACGGCGATCTCCATCTGCAGAAGCCGGGAAGACGGCTCGGTGGAACCGAGGTGGACCGGAACAGGGTAGTGGCCCACTGGTACCAACCCGGTGAACCGACCCGGAAACCGGAGCACACAGGGGGGTACTCAGACCCTGAAAGCTAGGTCCAGAAGCAACTGGAACTGGTTAATTAACTGATTGAGGCCAGGACTAGAGGTCCTGTCCCACCCAAAATCCCGAATGAAAGCAACAGCCCACCGAGGGGGATAACAGGCCACCGCCAGGGCTCAGAGATCCCACAGGCCAGCATCTGCGGGCAAGGGCTCCTTAGGCCACATCCGGCCGGGAGCAGACTCCTGAAGTTGCAAGCACAGGCAGTCCACCATCACACAAAAGTGCAAGAGAAAGACAGAGACCACCAGCCGGGTGGGGGGACCAGAACGCAGCTGGCTGCGGGCACCGACCACCATCACCTTGGTTTACCAGAGACTCGTGTGTTTCCTTCACTAGTGAGTACACCATTACCCTGCGGTCGCCCATCTCCCTGCATCAGTGAATCACCCAACGGGTCCCGGGGCCACCATCCCTGCCCACGGAGCGGTTAACAACCTGCTACACAACATCTCCCCCGGGTGCCCCATAACTGCAGCTGTGGTGTCCAAACTCACCACATACCGTGGGTGGCGTCACGAACCTAGTACGGCTCAGCCCGTACATATACGTTCTACATCCACCACCCCCAAACCCTATTCATTTGGAGTGTCCGCGGAATCCCCCCTGGTCCGGAGACCCTCAAGCCACCCACCGGGAGGCCGGGACCCGAGAAGCGGCAGGCTGCCGGCACGGGGGCGGCACAGTCACTCTCCACAGTGACCAGCGACCAGCCATCAGCCACCAGCGACCCGAGTAACGACGGCTCCCTGCACATTCAGAACCAGCGCTTGTTGGTCTCCCGCCGTCAAACACGTGCTGCACAGCAGGAGACCAACGAGCAAAAAATGGTCCTGATCATATTGTCATGATCAGCGACCTCACAGCAGGGGCCCGCTCGCTGCTGCTTCTCACACAGTGATATCGCTAGCGAGGTCGCTGATACGTCACAAAACCTGTGACATTTCAGTGATCTCGCTAGCGATCTTGCTATGTGTGACGGGGGCTTTAGTTATTAGAGGGTAATCGCTGGCTGATCAAGCAAATACAGATGTGATCACTAAGAACTATTATTATATTCCCATATTATAAATATTGTTTGGGTAAATTTTCGTAGGACAATGATACTTAAATTTTTGTGTGGATTACTGACCAATGTAACATCTAAAGCCTGCTTTACACGTTGCAATTTGTTTTGCAATCACGTTTGCGATGTGACACGCCCAGATCGCATATGTGATCTAATGAGATCGCACGTAGGTCGTTCATTTGCTGTCACACGTGCGTTAGAAGTCTATGTTAAATTGATCAATTTTGTGTGCGATCCTTTAGATCATGTGTTCTGTGACGTATGCATTGGGCACCCTTTTTTTTTTTTATTTATTGACTTGCCAAGTGTGTGTAATGTATAGGGATGCGTTTTTACTATGTCATCTGCCATTCAGCTATGCTACATGGCCGCTGACAGCAGACACAGACAGCCATGTAGCAGAGCTGAATGGCAGATGACAGCAGACACAGAAAGAGCCGCACGATCAGAATGAACTCGGGTTAACTTCACCCGACTTCATTGTCATGCTGCGGCTCTGTCTGTGTCGTGTCCTGATTAGCGGTCACCAGTGAAGGACTCACCAGTGACCGCTAAACTCCTGAGTAACTGAATTGAGCAGCCCTCTCTCATATACTCACCGATCTCCGGCGCTGCGCTGCACGGCATTCACACTGCTCCGGCGGCTTTTACTATTTTGAAAAAGCCGGCCGCTCATTAAACAATCTCGTATTCCCTGCTTTCCCCGCCCACCGGCGCCTATTATTGGTTGCAGTGAGACATGCCCCCACGCTGAGTGACAGGTGTCTCACTGTACCCAATCACAGCAGCCCGTAGGCGTGTCTATACTGTGCAGTGAAATAAATAATTAAATAATTAAAAAAAACGGCGTGCGGTCCCCCCAATGTTAAAACCAGCCAGATAAAGCCATACGGCTGAAGGCTGGTATTCTCAGGATGGGGAGCTCCACATTATGGGGAGTCCCCCAGCCTAACAATATCACCCAGCAGCCGCCCAGAATTGCCGCATACATTAGATGCGACAGTTCTGGGACTGTACCCGGCTCTTCCCGATTTGCCCTGGTGCTTTGGCAATCGGGGTAATAAGGAGTTATTGGCAGCCCATAGCTGCCAATAACTCTTAGATTAATCATGTCAGGCGTCTCCCCGAGATACCTTTAATGATTAATCTGTAAGTGACAGTAAATAAACACACACACACGAAAAAATCCTTTTTTAGAAATAAAAAACACAAACATATACCCTCATTCACCACTTTAATAAGCCCGGAAAAGCCCTCCATGTCCGGCGTAATCCAGGATGGTGCAGCGTCACTTCCAGCTCTGCTGCATGGAGGTGACCGGAGCTGCAGAATACACCGCCGCACCTGTCAGCTCCACGCAGCAACTGAAGACAGCCGCGCAATCAGCTGAGCTGTCACTGAGTTTACCCGCGGCCACCGCTGTATGCAGTGACAGCGAGTAACCTCAGTGACAGCTCAGCTGATCGCGCTATTCCGTTCATTAGCTGCGTGGAGCTGACAGGAGCGGCGGTGTATGAGTATGAGAGAGGGGGTAAGAGGGATAGACTGACATGGACAGAGAGAGAGGGACAGAGGTAGTAACCGACTGACAGAGATTAGTGAATGACAGACATTGTGAGGCGCTTCAGAACTCAGCTTTTCAGCTACGGACCTTTTCAGAGCGGACCTTTTTTAAGCTGCAGTGCAGAGCGCACACCTGCGCACATAGCCTCAGACATCAAAATCGTATGAGGGATGTCAGACGTTTCAAATGACTAGGTTCCTAGAACACAACGTCCAATGTTCGAGGAATAAACAACGTGTATGCGATCACCGTATTTGCGTTCAATCTTGATCGCACGTAGGTGTCACACGCAAATACGTCACGAACGATGCCCGATTTGCGTCACTTACAACTTGACCCCAACGACGGATTGTGAGATATATTGAAACTTGTAAAGCGGGCTTAACTGTGACAATTGTATTGCAATTTTGTGATAAACATTTATTGCAGTCTATATCTACCACCTAGTACTAAACAAGAAAACCTGCGGCACATTTTTGACAGCAATGCAGGGCCAACCTTCATATAGACATGAGAGGACAACGGAGTTTTTAAGGTGAAAAAGGTTAAAAATATAATTTTATTAAGACAATTAATTTAAAAATTAGATACAATTTGCATTTACATATGACACATCAATTAATACATATATAAATAGCGATGTGTGATGCCACAGGAACAACGAACAACATGCGGAATGAAACACCAACAACATTATGATTACGAGCGACGTGTCAACGATCAACGATTTTTGCCGTTTTTGCGATCGTTGATCGTTGCTCCTAGCTATAACACACTGCGATGTCGCTAACGATGCCGGATATGCGTCACAAACACCATGACCCCGACGATATATCGTTAGCGATGTCGCAGCATGAAAAGCACCCTTATGTGTATGCATACGACTGATCAAAAAAGTAGGACTGCTGTCTTCTAAACATTATTATGTTTTCCTTCTTGGTTAGTAAATCAAATTTAAGGTACCGTCACACTAAGCAACATCGCTAGCAACATCGCTGCTGAGGCACAACTTGCTAGCGATGTTGCTGTGTGTGACATCCAGCAACAACCTGGCCCCTGCTGTGAGGTCGCTGGTTGTTGCTGAATGTCCTGGACCATTTTTTAGTTGTTGCTCTCCCAATGTGAAGCGCACATCGCTGTGTGTGACAGCGACAGAGCAACAACTAAATGTGCAGTGAGCAGGGAGCCGGCTTCTGCGGACGCTGGTAACCAATGTAAATATCAGGTAACCAAGGAGCCCTTTCCTTGGTTACCCGATATTTACCTTCGTTACCAGCGTCCACCGCTCTCAGCTGTCAGTGCCGGCTCCCTGCTCCCTGCACACGTAGCTGGAGTACACATCGGGTAATTAACCTGATGTGTACTGTGGCTAGGGTTGCAGGGAACAGGGAGCCGGCTCTGGCAGTGTGAGAGCGGCGGACGCTGGTAACGGAGGTAAATATCGGGTAACCAAGGGAAGGACTTCTTGGTTAACCGATGTTTACCGTGGTTACCAGCGTCCGCAGAAGCCGGCTCCCTGCTGCCTGCACACGTAGCAGAGTACACATCGGGTAATTAACCCGATGTGTACTGTGGCTAGGTGTGCAGGGAGCCAGCACTAAGCGGTGTGCGCTGGTAACCAAGGTAAATATCGGGTTGGTTACCCGATAATTACCTTAGTTACCAAGCGCAGTATGCTTCCACGTGTAGCGACGCTCCAGCGATCCCTGCCAGGTCAGGTTGCTGGTGGGATCGCTGGAGCGTCGCTTAGCGTGACATCTCACCAGCGACCTCCTAGCAACTTACCAGCGATCCCTATCAGGTTGTATCGTTGTTGGGATCACTGGTAAGTTGTTTAGTGTGACTGGGCCTTTATACTTGTGGATTTATTTGATTTATGAAAAATTTACATCACAAAATAAGAATTAAACAGCCATAAAAAGTTGTCATTGAGACATTGTTCATTTACTAAGATACAATAAGATTTCTTGCAGTGAGTTGTGCCAGGGCAATCACTAGAGATAATGTAACCTTGATACGCATTGTACAGCCAAAGTGCTGGAAGGAAGATAGTTATACTGAATTAGTAGAAAGAATGCTATCTACTTTAGATTTCCCAAGAAAATTCTGTGCAACCATAGTGAAAGAATACCATGCATCTGCCTCAGCATCGTACAATGAATCTTTGAAGTGTGAATCTTTTATGAGTCCTCTGACTTGAGGACTGTGAAAACTACCCTTTATTTTTTGTAGGATAATTCTGGCACACAGAATTATCCTACAAAAAATATCATATACTTTTTATGAGCACCCTTTATTTGGCAGTGTAGTTAGATTAATATCTCTACTTGCTAAAAATACTAGCCATTAGCTTCTCCATGGTGAGCGCTGGAAATTTTCTGCATATATAATCAAAGCATCTTCCCTCTTTGTTTGGAACCTTTACAATCTGCTTTTTTAAATGTGTAGTGGTGGTAAAATGATCTTATTCCTGTCAATCAATGGTTCTGCAATTACATTGTTTTCTCCTAATACCATGTGTTCTCTCTCGCTACTGTTTTCTAATCCAGTGCTCATTTTTTGATCTACTATCCCACAGACAGAAAAAAAACAGGGATACTTGGTGTATCTGCTGTCTCAGGACAATCTTCACCATTTTTAGATCCACATAGATTGGCCACTGGTGATAGTGGTGTGATAGTTTCTGTAGGGCCAGATTAATTGTTTTTTGCTCTTCAGTTACCTTAGTTGAGTGATCTATTGGGGTTCATCCATATTTGTTTTCATTGAGTAAAAACACACAATTTAAGCTCCACTTAGAACTGTCATGAAAAGTTGACATTCGCCATTTTCATCAGCATGCCAAAGATTGCTCAAGAAGAGATAGGCCTGAAAGGATGACGGAGCCAGCAAACAGAGAGAGCACTGGGAAGCAGTTTCCAAAAGCGTCAGGAAGCTATATTGGCACAATCCCTAAGGCAGAAGAATGTGACACGGAGCCACTATAAATGTAAGGGTGTGTAAGGTTCAGCCACCTCAGACTTGCAAATCCACTGTGTATCAAATGCAATGTTTGAAGTTCATGTTATGGTGTAATGCATTTAAATGGCCGCTAGGTGGCCACAAGGTGTAAGCTGCTTCCCTGGTACTCCTGTGCTAGAGGAACTTAATGAAGGGGAGGGGCTTTGTTTAAAAATAATGGTTAAGAAGTCAGTTGGTGTGAGGAGAGTTTCTGAGAGGGAGAGCAACAGACTGCGTCTGTGAGAGGCGTGGTGGAGGAAAACCCCAATAACTTTAATTTGGCATGGCCTTCTGTGTCACATCCGGGTGCCGGACACGCAGATACCCAACAAACCCCCTCAGTCAGCAGAAGGTCAGCGGAGAGAAGAGTAGGTCCTGACTGACTGGTAAGATTGTTGTTTCTACTGTGAACATTAAAGCTGAAGGAGAACATGAAGATCTTAGAGACCCCAATGGGAGCCCAAATACCAAGGAAGTGGTCGACCAGCAAAATGTATAAATTATCCATTGCTAATGGTAAGAATGTGTCCGTCTCAGATGAGATAAAATACTGTTTTTGAAGTTGACAGGTAAAGACGTTTGGTTGAAAGAACCTGTGACAGTATCAGTGCTTGTGACGCATGAAGAAAAAGTATGCTTATTACTGTACTAGAAGGTGGCCCGATTCTACGCATCGGGTATTCTAGAATTTACGTATTGTGTAGTTAATGTATGATTTTTGTTATATATATATATATATATATATATATATATATACAGTAGATGTTGTTGTGTAGTTACCAAGTGTTTGTGTAGGGCGCTGTACATGTTCTGGGTGTTGTCTGGGTGCGACGGGGGGTGAGAGCGGTGTTGTTTGTGTGTTGCGTTGTGTGTGTTGCATTGTTTGTGGAGCGCTGTGTGTCTGTAGCGTTGTGTGTGTGTTGCGCGGTTTGTGTGGGTGTGGGGTGTGTGTGTGTGTTTTGGTGGGAGGTATGTTTTGTGCAATGTGTGTGTTGTGCGGTATGTGCGTATATTTGTGTGTGCCGTGGTATTTGTGTGTTGGGTGTTGTGTGTGTGCGGCGTTGTCTGTGTGTGTGTGTGTCTGTGTAGGGCGGTGCTTGTGGTTCCCAGTGTGTGTGTGTGGTGTGTTGTGCAGTGCGTGTGTGGTGGTGTGTGTGTATGTGTTTTGGGGGGAGGTGTGCACCCCCCATCGTGCTCCATCCCCCATGCTGCGCACCCCCCATCGTGCTCCATCCCCCATGCTGCGCACCCCCCATCGTGCTCCATCCCCCATGCTGCGCACTCGCCATTGTGCTCCATCCCCCATGCTGCGCACTCCCCATCATGCTCCATCCCCCATGCTGCGCATTCCCCATCGTGCTCCATCCCCATACACGCACGAATCCGATCGCATACATGCACACACACATTGACGATATTGCACATACGCGCTCACACTCACAACATCCGGAGATACCACATGCTTCTGGCCATGTGATCTTCTGGCAGGTCCTGGAAGGTCACTGCACGCACAGTATCGCCGCCGAGAAGCAAGCGATATCAATGGAAGTTGTGAGTGTGTGGATGCGATCTGATGTGTATGTGAGGTGTGTGTGAGAGTGAGTGTGATCTGATGTGTGTGTGTCTGTTGTTATGTGTGTGCGTGTGTGTGTGTTCCGCCGCTGCAGGACGTGGATGCGATCTGATGTGTGAGGTGTGTGTGAGAGTGAGTGTGATCTGATGTGTGTGTGTGTGTCTGTTGTTATGTGTGTGCGTGTGTGTGTGTTCCGCCGCTGCAGGACCTTGATGCGCTCACCTGGGAACCGCTGTACGCTGGTAACCATGCTACACAATATTACTCGATGTGTACCATGGTTACCAGCGTACCCCGCCCCCCGCTTGCACGGGAGCCCACACCAGCGTACGCCGGCAACCCCAGCAATGCGAGGGTATGTGTCTGCTGGGTTACCGGCGTACGCTGATGTGGGCTCCCGGGGGTACAGCACTCACCTGGGAGTCAGGGCTCTGTGTCGGTTCGGGGAAGGCAAGCGGGGCCAGAGCGAGCGTGCAATGCGTGAGGGGGGTGGGGCGTGGCCGAGTTGCCAATGCGTGCAGGGGGCCGGGGCGAGAGGCCAATCCGTGTGGGGGGCAAAGCCTGGGCGAGCGGCCAATCTGTGCGGGGGGCGGAGCCGAGGCAAGCGGCCAATCCGTGCGGGGGGGCGGAGCCGAGGCGAGGCGAGCGGCCAATGAGACGCTTGTCGCGGTAAGGACAGAATTTTGAAGCAAGACAGACAGACAGACAGACAGAGAATAAGGCAATTATATATATAGATTGCTCTGAAGTGGTGGTTGGGGTGCAGAGGAAGAACAATGGGCTGCACTGGAGCTCAACAGCGGGCTCTGTCATGACTAACGCGGCCCCTGATTGCCCTTTTAACATTGTGTTAATATGGCCAGACCTGACTATTAGCCTCCTGACGCTTCTGGAGCTGCTTCCTAGTGCTCTCTCTATTCTCTGGCTCCCTCTTCCTTTGAGGCCCATCTCTTCTTGAGCTATAAGCTATATAAATTAACCCCTTCACCCCCGGCCACTAAAACACCCTAATGACCGGGCCATTTTTTGCAATTCTGACCAGTGTTACTTTGACAGGTTATAACTCTGGAACGCTTCAACAGATCCTGGCGATTCTGAGATTGTTTTTTCGTGACATATTGTACTTCCTGACAGTGGTAAATTTAGGCCGATATTTTTGGCGTTTATCTGTGAAAATTTAGGAAATTTTGCAAAAATTTTGAAAATTTCGCAATTTTCAAACTTTGAAAATTTATGCCTATAAATCTGAGAAATATGTCACACAAAATAGTTACTAAATAATTTTTGAAACAACATTTTTTTTCGTTAGAAAGTTAGAAGGGGTCAAAGTTAATCAGCAATTTCTCATTTTTCCAACAAAATTTACAAAAGAATTTTTTTAGGGACCACATCACATTTGAGGTGACTTTGAGAGGCCGAGGTGACAGAAAATACCTAAAAGTGACCCCATTCTAAAATCTGCACCCCTCACTCTGCTCAAAACCACATCCAAGAAGTTTATTAACCCTTTAGGTGCTTCACAGCAACCAAAGCAATGTGGAAGGAAAAAATGAAAATTTTAATTTTTAACACAAAAATGTTACTTTAGCCATAAAATTTTAATTTTCACAAGGGAGAAAAGAGAAAGTGCACTCTACAATTTATTGTGCATTTTCTCCTGAGTACGCTGATACTCCATATGTGGTAAAAATCAATGGTTTGGGCGCATGGCAGAGTTCGAAAGGGAAGGAGCGCCATTTGAATTTTTGAACACAAAATTAGCTGCACTCATTAGCAGACGCCATGTCGGGGTTGAGCCGTGAAAAGAAAAAAAAAAATGTTACCACAAAACTGTTGCTTCAACTAGGTAGCTTTTTTTTCACAAGGGTATTAGGAAAAAATGCACCATAAAATGTATTGTGCATTTTCTCCTGAGTACGCAGATACCTCATATGTGGTGGAAATCAAATGTTTGGGCACACGGCAGGGCTCGGAAGGCAAGGAGCTCCATTTGAATTTTTTTACACAAAATTAGCTGCACTCATTAGCAGACGCCATGACGGGTTTGAAGACCCCCTGAGGTGCCTAAACAATTTAGCTACCCCAAAAGTGACCCCATTTTGGAAACTAGAGCCTTCAAATAATTTTTCTAGATGTTTGGTGAGCACTTTGAACCTCTGGGGGCTTCACAGAAGTTTATAACGTTGAGCCGTGAAAAGAAAAAAAAAAAATTTACCACAAAACTGTTGCTTCAACAAGGTAGCTTTTTTTTCACAAGGGTATCAGAAAAAAATGCACCATAAAATGTATTGTGCATTTTCTCCTGAGTACGCAGATACCCCATATGTGGTGGAAATCAAATGTTTGGGCACACAGCAGGGCTTGGAAGGCAAGGAGCGCCATTTGAATTTTTGACTGCAAAATTAGCTGCACTCATTAGCGGACGCCATGTTGGGTTTGAAGACCTTCTGAGGTGCCTAAACAATGGAGCTACCCCACAAGTGACCCCATTTTGGAAACTAGAGCCCTCAAATAATTTTTCTAGATGTTTGGTGAGCACTTTGAACCCCTGGGGGCTTCACAGAAGTTTATAACGTTGAGCCGTGAAAAGAAAAAAAATGTTTTTTACCACAAAACTGTTGCTTCAACTAGGTAGCTTTTTTTTCACAAGGGTATGAGGAAAAAATGCACCATAAAATGTATTGTGCATTTTCTCCTGAGTACGCAGATACCCCATATGGGGTGGAAATCAAATGTTTGGGCACACGGCAGGGCTCGGAAGGCAAGGAGCACCATTTGAATTTTTGACTGCAAAATTAGCTGCACTCATTAGCGGACGCCATGTCGGGTTTGAAGACTCCCTGAGGTGCCTAAACAATGGAGCTACCCCACAAGTGACCCCATTTTGGAAACTAGAGCCCTCAAATAATTTTTCTAGATGTTTGGTGAGCACTTTGAACCCCTGGGGGCTTCACAGAAGTTTATAACGTTGAGCCGTGAAAAGAAAAAAAATGTTTTTTACCACAAAACTGTTGCTTCAACTAGGTAGCTTTTTTTTCACAAGGGTATTAGGAAAAAATGCACCATAAAATGTATTGTGCATTTTCTCCTGAGTATGCAGATACCCCATATGTGGTGGAAATCAAATGTTTGGGCACACGGCAGGGCTCGGAAGGCAAGGAGCGCCATTTGAATTTTTTACTGCAAAATTAGCTGCACTCATTAGCAGATGCCATGTCGGGTTTGAAGACCCCCTGAGGTGCCTAAACAATGGAGCTACCCCACAAGTGACCCCATTTTAGAAACTAGAGCCCTCAAATAATTTTTCAAGATGTTTGGTGAGCACTTTGAACCCCTGGGGGTTTCACAGAAGTTTATAACATTGAGCCGTGAAAAGAAAAAAAAAAATTTACCACAAAATTGTTGCTTCAACTAGGTAGCTTTTTTTTTCACAAGGGTATCAGTAAAAAATGCACCATAAAGTGTATTGTGCAGAATCATTAGCTGACGTAATGTTGCATTTGGAGACCCCCTGAGGTGCCTAAGCAATGGAGCTCCCCCACAAGTGACCCCATTTTGGAAACTAGACGCCTCAAGGAATTTATCTAGATGTTTAGCGAGCCCCAAGGGGCTCCACACAAGTTGATAATGTTGAGCCATGAATACAATTTTTTTTTTTCACCACAAAACTGTTACTTGAACCACGTAGCTTTTTTTTTCACAAGGGTATCAGGAAAAAATGTACCATAAAACATATTGTGCAATTTCTCCTGAGTATGACGATACCTCATATGTGGTGGAAAGTAATTGTTTGGGCGCATGGCAGGGCTCAGAAGAGAAAGCGCACCATTTGACAGCAAAATTGGTTGGAATCATTAGCGGACGCCATGTCATGTTTGGAGACCCCCTATGGTTCCTAAACAGTGGAGCTCCCTCACAAGTGACCCCATCCCCTCAAGGAAATTATCTAGATGTTTGGTGAGCCCCTTGCACCCCCAGGAGCTCCACAGAAGTTGATAACATTGAACCGTGAATTTTTTTTTTTTACCACAAAATTTTTGCATCAACCAGGTAGCTTTTTTTTTTTACAAGGGTATCAGGAAAAACTGCACCATAAAACGTATTGTGCAATTTTTCCTGAGTACGCAGATACCTCATATGTGGTGGAAATAAATTGTTTGGGCGCATGGTGGGGCTCAGAAGAGAACGAACGCCATTTGACTTTTCAAAAGCACAGACGCGGTGCACTGATCGGCCGCTGCAGGATGCACGGTAGGATGAAATACAAAAAGCGTCGGTGATACGGAAAAAAAGAAAAAGTCACGCCAAAAATTGAGCAGGGATGCCGATCCGTTATCTGCATCCCTGATCAGCGCTCGGCGGGACGCACGGACAGATGCGATACAAAAAGCGTCGCGGATACGGAAAAAAGTCACGCCAAAAATTGAGCAGGGATGCAGATTTGTTATGTGCATCCCTGATCAGCGCTTGGCGAGACGCACAAATGGATGCGATACAAAAAGCGTCGGGGATATGGAAAAAAGTCACGCCAAAAATTGAGCAGGGATGCCGATCCGTTATGTGCATCCCTGATCAGCGCTCGGCGGGACGCACGGACAGATGCGATACAAAAAGCGCCACGGATAAGGAAAAAAGTCACGCCAAAAATTGAGCAGGGATGCAGATCCGTTATGTGCATCCCTGATCAGCGCTCGGCGGGACGCACGGATGGATGCGATACAAAAAGCGTCGGGGATATGGAAAAAGTCACGCCAAAAATTGAGCAGGGATGCCGATCCGTTATGTGCATCCCTGATCAGCGCTCGGCGGGACGCACGGACAGATGCGATACAAAAAGCGTCGCGGATACGGAAAAAAGTCACGCCAAAAATTGAGCAGGGATGCAGATTTGTTATGTGCATCCCTGATCAGCGCTTGGCGAGACGCACAAATGCATGCGATACAAAAAGCGTCGGGGATATGGAAAAAAGTCACGCCAAAAATTGAGCAGGGATGCCGATCCGTTATGTGCATCCCTGATCAGCGCTCGGCGGACGCACGGACAGATGCGATACAAAAAGCGTCACGGATAAGGAAAAAAGTCACGACAAAAATTGAGCAGGGATGCAGATCCGTTATGTGCATCCCTGATCAGCGCTCGGCGGGACGCATGGATGGATGCGATACAAAAAGCATCGGGGATACGGAAAAAAGTCACGCCAAAAATTGAGCAGGGATGCAGATCCATTATCTGCATCCCTGATCAGCGATTGGCGGGACGCACGGACAGATGCGATACAAAACGCGTTGAGGATACGGAAAAAAAAAAGTCACGCCAAAAATTGACCACGGATGCAGATCCGTTATCTGCATCCGTGATCAGTGCTCGGCGGGACGCACGGACAGATGAGGTGTAAAAATGGACAGGATACAGGGAAAAAAAAGTTATACTCACAGTACCCAGAGAAGTAGCAGGAGGAACAGAAGGCAAGCGAGATAGACAGCTGTACAGGAGCCGCAGGCAGGACGTTGGACAGATCAGCAGAAGACCCAGGAAGGACCCAGAGATGGAGGCAGATGTGATCGGGCCAGTGAAGAAATCGGACGACCCGGTGAAGGCAGGTAAGAGGACATCAAGGGGAGAGGGGAGGGGGAGAGCAGAGGGTGGCGCGGGAGAGCAGAGGGGGGGCGGGAGAGCAGAGGGGGATACCGGAGAAGCAAAGAAGGAAGGAAGGAAGCAGAATAGAGATGACAGAGGAGGCAGGCAGATCGCAGGGGGAGCAGATTGGGATGTCGGGGGGCAGATCGGGGAGTGGGGGGGCAGACCGCGGGGGGCACGGGCAGGGGCCATAATGAGAGCGCGCAGGGGCCATAACGGGAGCGCGCACGGGCTGCAAGAAGAGTGGAATACTCACGTGGAGCAGGCGCAGAAGCGGTGACATTAGCGGCGGCAGCGGTGGCGTGGTACCACAAGTACCAGCCACTCCACGCTGCAGAAATGTTGGGGGAGGCTCCCCAGACCAGCACAGGCCCAGGGAGGGTGGTCACCTGCAGATCAGACCGCCCCACTGCACACTGATTGGAGCGATTGTGCGTCATAGCACGATCGCTCCAATCAGTGCTGCAGGGGCTGGGGGCGGCATGTTTGAGATCCACCTATGATCTGCTGTAGCTGCTACGGCATCTCATAGCAGGATCTCATAGTATTGCACTAATTTGGGCATTATTTTTGCCGAAATCAGTGCGAATGATGTGGTTGGCGGTTCAGATTTGAACAGCCAATCACATCGATCGTCGATGGGGGTTGGCGATGCCACCCCCCCTGGGGTCAAGTAAAGGTCCCCTGCTGTAAGAAACAGCAGGGGACATCATTTGAAAGCCGTTGCTATGGCCATGGCAATCAAATGAACTTTAGGCAGTAAAATTACGTCCCTGGTCGTTAAGTCACGTTAAAATAGGACGTAAGTTTACTGCCCGCGGTCGTGAAGGGGTTAAGGGATGTACTGCTGGGCATCTTCCTTAGGGATAAGTCTTTCTTCTTCACTCACTTGCTCAGTGGATAAGGATCTTGCTCCAGTCACTATCTGCTTTGCAGGTGGCTCTTTTCTCTTATTATATTGTCGCTTCCTTGATTCTTGGTCTCTTTCCCTTTTACAAATCACCAATACTATGCGGCTCTGCTGCTCCTCAGACCTGAGGTCTGATTCTGTCACAGGCTGGGTCCTAACTGACATTACCATAGCAACCATTTCTCTCCCTCAGCACTAGCTCCTCCACTATAAGCCAATCCCAAGGTCCCAACTGTCAACTGTCAGTTGCCGGGCAGAATGAACCTTTCAGCTGCACACCTATAATACCTTATGAAGCATCCTACATTATATAGTACATATCATTACATCCTATACCAATGCACATATATTACATCATCAGTTCTGCTACACCTATACAGTATATAGTAACATTCTCTGCTACATCTTATACATTAACATACCTGACACTATACATTACTACATAACATTACTCTATATCTTATCACATATGTATATATTTAAGAATACATTTGGTGTCTTAAAGGGTAGGAACTCGACCACCATCTTACATTCATCCCCTCTTGAACATGTCCGTCCTCGATCACGTTTTGGAAAAAGTAAGACATCAAACAACAGACATATACAGTCAGGGCCAGAAATATTTGGACAGTGACACAAGTTTTGTTATTTTAGCTGTTTACACAAACATGTTCAGAAATACAATTATATATATAATATGGGCTGAAAGTGCACACTCCCAGCTGCAATATGAGAGTTTTCACATCCAAATCGGAGAAAGGGTTTAGGAATCATAGCTCTGTAATGCATAGCCTCCTCTTTTTCAAGGGACCAAAAGTAATTGGACAAGGGACACTAAGGGCTGCAATTAACTCTGAAGGCGTCTCCCTCGTTAACCTGTAATCAATGAAGTAGTTAAAAGGTCTGGGGTTGATTACAGGTGTGTGGTTTTGCATTTGGAAGCTGTTGCTGTGACCAGACATGTGGTCTAAGGAACTCTCAATTGAGGTGAAGCAGAACATCCTGAGGCTGAAAATAAAGAAAAAATCCATCAGAGAGATAGCAGACATGCTTGGAGTAGCAAAATCAACAGTCGGGTACATTCTGAGAAAAAAGGAATTGACTGGTGAGCTTGGGAACTCAAAAAGGCCTGGGCGTCCACGGATGACAACAGTGGTGGATGATCGCCGTATACTTTCTTTGGTGAAGAAGAAGCCGTTCACAACATCAACTGAAATCCAGAACACTCTCAGTGAAGTAGGTGTATCTGTCTCTAAGTCAACAGTAAAGAGAAGACTCCATGAAAGTAAATACAAAGGGTTCACATCTAGATGCAAACCATTCATCAATTCCAAAAATAGACAGGCCAGAGTTAAATTTGCTGAAAAACACCTAATGAAGCCAGCTCAGTTCTGGAAAAGTATTCTATGGACAGATGAGACAAAGATCAACCTGTACCAGAATAATGGGAAGAAAAAAGTTTGGAGAAGAAAGGGAACGGCACATGATCCAAGGCACACCACATCCTCTGTAAAACATGGTGGAGGCAACGTGATGGCATGGGCATGCATGGCTTTCAATGGCACTTGGTCACTTGTGTTTATTGATGACATAACAGCAGACAAGAGTAGCCGGATGAATTCTGAAGTGTACAGGGATATACTTTCAGCCCAGATTCAGCCAAATGCCGCAAAGTTGATCGGACGGCGCTTCATAGTACAGATGGACAATGACCCCAAGCATACAGCCAAAGCTACCCAGGAGTTCATGAGTGCAAAAAAGTGGAACATTCTGCAATGGCCAAGTCAATCACCAGATCTTAATCCAATTGAGAATGCATTTCACTTGCTCAAATCCAGACTTAAGACGGAAAGACCCACAAACAAGCAAGACCTGAAGGCTGCGGCTGTAAAGGCCTGGCAAAGCATTAAGAAGGAGAAAACCCAGCGTTTGGTGATGTCCATGGGTTCCAGACTTAAGGCAGTTATTGCCTCCAAAGGATTCGCAACAAAATATTGAAAATAAAAATATTTTGTTTGGGTTTGGTTTATTTGTCCAATTACTTTTGACCTCCTAAAATGTGGAGTGTTTGTAAAGAAATGTGTACAATTCCTACAATTTCTATCAGATATTTTTGTTCAAACCTTCAAATAAAACGTTAATCTGCACTTGAATTCTGTTGTAGAGGTTTCATTTCAAATCCAATGTGGTGGCATGCAGAGCCCAACTCGCGAAAATTGTGTCACTGTCCAAATATTTCTGGACCTAACTGTATAACTACTTAAAATGACACTCTCCATTCCGGATACTGAAGATGGGTCCTCCCCTTCTTTGGATTGGTATGTTCCCGATCCCACTGGGTTGGGACCCCGGAGCAAGTGTCCAAGTTCTGTTAAAGAAGTAGGCTCATCCATCTAGCACAAGATGAGGTCACAGCCCTTAAACAATTCACAATAGCCCAAAAGTCCCAAGGCTCGCATGTGCGTTCCTCCTTGGTAAACGGGGCAAAGTCTCAAACCATGGGCCTGGCAGTCACATCAGGTTATCCATATCCTCTCCTCCCCTAATCGTCAACAACAGTCCACCTGTCCTCAACCTAAGGAGAGTGATAGACTTCACTCTACACTCCTCCAACCTTGGCCCTGAGGGTGGGGCAAAGTCCATGGAGGCAGAGTCCAGAGTGGACCAGGCAAAGCACATATCAGGGTCTGATTGAGTCCACGGGGTCGATAGTCCATGTGCAAGATAAGGCAAATTCCATGTGAAGGGCGTAATACCCACTCACAACTCACAGTCCATTAATTCAGCAGGGGGGTAAACAAGGGGAAAAAAACAACTTTCAGCCATCTTCAGTTTATAACAGGAGTCCCAGATGTTTGCTCCTCCATCCAAAGGCACAACAGGTGCAACATGGACCTCAGCATACCGATTCCTTCTTTCTCCTGCTTGCTCGCAGCAATGACACCGTCCTACTCTGTTTCAGGTGTTTTCCCACCTTCTCTGCCTCTTCCAGGAATGACCCATTCTGATTTAGAGGACTGAATATACTAAAAATCAAGCATAATACTTGAGGCACCAGTGTAATATTAGTGCCCATTACTGAAGACCAATAGATGCCTATGTAAAAGACCAATTGGTAAACAGACAAGAGAGATTCACTAAAGAAACCGACAAAAGATCATACAGATAAAATCAATATTTTATTGAAATAGTATTAAAAAGAGGTAAAGACAAAAATGAACTCAAAAATTTATTGCACAAAGGGGCAGATGCACAGTAGATGGAATTAAATAAAATAAACCAACAACTGACACCAGGTAAGTACAGTGCCTACAAGTAGTATTCAACCCCCTGCAGATTTAGCAGGTTTGATAAGATGCAAATAAGTTAGAGCCTGCAAACTTCAAACAAGAGCAGGATATATTAACAGATGCATAAATCTTACAAACCAACAAGTTATGTTGCTCAGTTAAATTTTAATAAATTTTCAACATAAAAGTGTGGGTCAATTATTATTCAACCCCTAGGTTTAATATTTTGTGGAATAACCCTTGTTTGCAATTACAGCTCATAATCGTCTTTTATAAGACCTGATCAGGCCGGCACAGGTCTCTGGAGTTACTTTGGCCCACTCCTCCATGCAGATCTTCTCCAAGTTATCTAGGTTCTTTGGGTGTCTCATGTGGACCTGAAATACAGCAATAATACCTAAAATATAACTTTTAATAGTTCCTCTAAAAATAGGGAAGGATCACCTTGCCTATGCATAAAAAATCAATTCAGGGATTAAATCAATTGCTAAAATTCTCCAGATTACTAGGAGAGACCAGCAAACCCTGTGAAGTTGCAAACACACCTCAATAACGATTGGTGTTGGCAGATATATACATACATTCAACCGAGATGGTCAAGATTATTCACACAACCGCTCATTCAAACTCTGTTCACAATAATGGGAGTGGTGTTATTCACAACAAATAGTATCCTCTAGTTGCTATTAAGAGGTAGTTTTTATAAGTGACCTTATTCTCCAACATACATTAGGTCACATCACATCCGGTTGAAACTGATAAACAATATCCAGGGATGCAGAAATTCAATTTGTTAACCTGATATTGTCTAAAAGGGAACAATCTCACCCAATTCCTGGTTTCTTGTTTCCCAGAAGGTCAGTGTGTCCTCATATCCGGCGTAGTCCAAAAGACCCTCATCAAACAGGTTTAGGACCCCTTATGAATGGACTCAACCGGATGTGATGTGACCTAATAATTTATATACCATACCAGTGGCTGCATTATATTTGGTTCATGTGATATGGCCGGTTTTCTGACAGCGGGCATTGATACTAACAGTTGGATTTCGGAAGCAAAAGAGGTTTTTTCAGAAAGGAATTTTGTCCAAAAAAAATATACCCCCACTCTTAATGGAGCCTTCAATGATTTAACCAGAATCTATAAAGAACGCACCACCTCTTGGTGGGAGGTGCAATCACTGGAAAATTATTTGAAGGCAAAAATTGTTCCCAGATATCTCAGGATCTCCCTCACACCTGGCTTCAGGTACAAAAGTCCTGAATTAGCCTTGAAGTGGGAGAAAGAGGTAACAGATTGCTCACTGAGGCTGATGACGTGTCTATTGGAGGAAGAACAAAAAAACCTAGCAACCCTAGAACTAGCCTTGAAGGAACAAATAGATATAACAAAGAAGTTTTCAGGTGATGGTGATTTTGCGGCTAAGGAAGTAACACTCCAGAACACCATCGAAAAATTTCAATATCATCTCAAAGAAAAGAAACACAGGTTCTATGTTAGGGATTTGCAAGAATTTAGAGATAATAAAGCTTATAATTTCTTCTCCAGTAGACCAGTTAGGCAGAGTGAACCGGAAAGCACCTCCACGGACACAGAAGCATCAGACTTGGAGGGTAGAGTTATAGCTTCCTGTGGTGGGGGAAAGAACAAGGGGAGGGGACGAGGTGGCTATCATTTTTAGAGCAAACACATTATCCACTCAGGAACAAACAACGACAGAACAACAACCCCCCCACACCACTGGGACAGCCCAGATAATCAATTTGTCAGGACATTTGTTGACTGATGCTGAAAAAGCAGTCTTGAATAAAGGTCTTGGGTTTGTTCCTACATCTGATTTTGATAAATTTGAGGGGGTAAAGGACTTAAATCTATTTATCCGCAAATTAAAGTGGAAGAAACACTATATAAGAGAGAATAAAAAGCAGAGTGCTGAATTAGGTATTTCAGAGGACATTTTAGAGGACGTCAGACTGCTTTACAGTATTGGTGAGAGTAATCCTAATTTGAGTGGTTTGGGCCCTTTCACAAGTTTAAAACAAAAGAGTGAAAAAATGCCACCACCAATGAGTGATGTGGGGTCTATTGATATCTTTTGTAATTTAGTCACCCGTGACATTGAAGATCTGCAGTTGGGTCGATCCCGGGACTTCAATCTCTCCAAGGTCGAAATGGGGGGCTTGTTATCCCTAGAGCGTTCCCCTGAATTGATTATAAAAAAATCTGATAAGGGTGGTAATGTTGTCCTAATGGACGTTGACAAATATAGGGACATGTGTTTGAACATTCTGAATGACATCAAGGGGTATGGCAAACTTACCACTAACCCCACGAAAATCTTCATGGGCGAGTTGAGAGAGATTCTCTTGAAAGCAAGGGATAAAGGTTTGATAAACAAAAATGAGTTCGATTTTTTACTTCCTAAATTTCCAGTAACTCCAACTTTTTACTGCCTCCCAAAGATACATAAAGGGATGAACCCATTAAAGGAAAGGCCGATAGTCTCAGGGGTAGGTAGTCTTACCCAAAATCTGGGAATTTATTTGGATGAACTCCTCAAACCTTTTGTTATTTCTCTCAACTCGTACCTGAAAGATACGACGGACCTTCTAAAAAAACTAGAGGGTATTATACTTGATGAAGATGTCATTCTAGCCAGTATTGACGTGGAATCGTTGTATTCTTCAATAAGACATGATGTGGGTCTGAGAGCTGTAGCACACTTTTTGAACGGCCGAGGAAGACAGTATAAAGAGCACAATGCCTTCCTGATGGAGATTCTGGAATTTTGCCTGACACGTAATTTCTTCACATTTGGTAATCAGCTCTACCACCAGCTCAGGGGCACTGCAATGGGCAGTCCTTGTGCGCCATCGTATGCAAATTTGCTCCTGGGCTGGTGGGAGGAGACTGTGGTTTTGGGGGCGATTCCAGTTTACCCACGGATAAAATTCTGCTATGGTGCAGATTTATTGACGACATTCTTATCCTGTGGAAGGGCACTAAAACTGAACTGGCTCACTTTGTGGAAGAGCTGAATAGTAATAATTTGGGCTTGTTTTTTACATCTGAAGCAAGTGAATCTAGATTGCCGTTTTTGGATGTCCTTATTGAGAAAACTAGTGAAGGTTGTATTGCCACCAGCACCCACCGTAAAGAGACAGCAACTAACTCGTTGCTAAGGTGGGAAAGTAGTCATCCAATGTCTCAAAAGAAGGGCATCCCAAAGGGGCAGTTCTCCAGACTAAAGAGAAACTGCTCCAATAAAGAGAAGTGTGTGCTACAGTTCGATGACCTTGAGAAACGATTTCGCGATAGAGGGTATCCAAACACGGTCATAAAAAGGGCACGTGAAGAAGTCAATGGGATCAGCAGGCCGACCCTGTTGTATCCACCACCTAAACAAGAAGATGTCGCTGGGCTAGTCCGCTTCATCACAACATTCAACAATGGATCGAGGGCCATGAGAGAGGTACTGGAGAGACATTGGTCCATCTTGAAGATGGACCTTGATGTTGGTAAATTTATATCAGAAAAACCACAGATCACCTTTAGACGAGCCAGATCACTACAAGACAGGTTGACCCATAGTCACTTCGTGGACAATAAGGGCACGGGGTGCGACTGGCTCAGAAATGGTCCTAAGGGATGCTTTCGTTGTAGTGGGTGTGTGGCATGCAGTATGGTAAAGGTAGGAAAGAAATTTTGGAGTACCAACACAGGAAAGGAATATGACATTCGTTGCTTTGTCAATTGTCGCACCAAGGGTGTCATATACAAGGTCACATGTTCTTGTGGACTAGAATACATAGGGAAGACCAGGAGGGAATTTAGAAGAAGGGTGGCAGAACACCTGAGAGACATAAGAGTTGGGAATGATACCCCATTGGCAAAACATCTGAACACTTTTCATGGGGGTGATATTGATCAAATCACCTTCCAAGGCATTGATGTGGTTGTTCCGCTGAAGCGGGGAGGTGATTGGGATAAGAAAGTCCTCCAGAAAGAGTGTAGGTGGATTTTCCGACTAAAAACAGTCCATCCTCTTGGTCTAAATGAATGTATTTCTTATGCACCCTTTTTGTAAGTTGAGTCTGTAGTGACAGATAGGAGGGAAAGCCACCGGACGAGTGGGGGCGCCAATCACCGACTCTTTAGGGTGCCAACCCCCGCAGTAAGGTAGGGCCAGAACCATCAGATTAGCCTAGTTGGTGATGGAGTTGTTAGCTCTTTCTCCACTGTCTTTCTACCCCTTTTAATTCCAACCTGTATCTTTCCACCCCTTATCCCTGCAGTACTATAGCTGATGCCATTCTCCAGTGCTTCTTTCAGGGCCTTTTATTGTCCTTTGTTAACCTTCAGAAACTAATTATAATATTTAATGCCCATTAATCCGCTTTTTTCTAATTCTGTGTTTTTTTCTAATTCTGTGTTTTTGCCTCTGCTCTGACATCTAATCTCATTTTTTTGTTTGCATGTATTCTTGAAACATGGCCATGTCATCTGGTATCCTTAGCGGTTATCGCCCGATTTAAGTATTGTGCGGTTTTGCCAATACATTTATCTTCTTAAGTATTGTGCGGTTTTGTCAATACATTTATCCTCCTATGGTTTGGTAAGTCCGGATCACGGACTAAGCGCATGCGCGGTAGTACAGTATCGGCTGCGCCGTTCCGATCAGGTGAGGGGGCGGACCGCTGGGCGTTGTATCACTATGGTGGTACGAGGAGCGCGCCGGATGTTGTCCGACGTCGCTTCCTGTGGGACGCGCGTTCCACAGATGCGCTCCACCGGGCAGAAGTGGTGGGCGCAATCACGGAAGTGACGTCAGACGCCGGCGGCAGAGTGTCAATTATTTAAAAAGGTGCTGTTACTGAGCGGCGGTGTACAGCATATAGGATTGGCGCTGTCACCGCCTGGTAAGTCGCTCATTTTCTCTATGTTTCCTCTATGTAGAGTGAGGTTCATGTTTGGGGGCTGCAATTGAGACCCCCTCTTATTCTTTCAATGTTCTCATTTATTATAAATTAACCCAGTGTAGGTTTACTCCTCAATGCTCCCCTGATGAATGGTGTACAAGAAACGCGTCGGGAGAAGGGAGAAGGAGACTCTGGGAGAGGACAGTGAGTCCATTCATAAGGGGTCCTAGACCTGTTTGATGAGGGTCTTTTGGACTACGCCGGATATGAGGACACACTGACCTTCTGGGAAACAAGACACCAGGAATTGGGTGAGATTGTTCCCTTTTAGACAATATCAGGTTAACAAATTGAATTTCTGCATCCCTGGATATTGTTTATCAGTTTCAACCGGATGTGATGTGACCTAATGTATGTTGGAGAATAAGGTCACTTATAAAAACTACCTCTTAATAGCAACTAGAGGATACTATTTGTTGTGAATAACACCACTGACATTATTGTGAACAGAGTTTGAATGAGCGGTTGTGTGAATAATCTTGACCATCTCAGTTGAATGTATGTATATATCTGCCAACACCAATCGTTACTGAGGTGTGTTTGCAACTTCACAGGGTTTGCTGGTCTCTCCTAGTAATCTGGAGAATTTTAGCAATTGATTTAATCCCTGAATTGATTTTTTATGCATAGGCAAGGTGATCCTTCCCTATTTTTAGAGGAACTATTAAAAGTTATATTTTAGGTATTATTGCTGTATTTCAGGTCCTTATAATTTATATACCATACCAGTGGCTGCATTATATATGTGTCTCATGTAGACTTTAATCTTGAGCTCCTTCCACAAGTTTTCAATTGGGTTAAGGTCAGGAGACTGACTAGGCCACTGCAACACCTTGATTTTTTCCCTCTTGAACCAGGCCTTGGTTTCCTTGGCTGTGTGCTTTGGGTCATTGTCTTGTTGGAAGATGAAATGACGACCCATCTTAAGATCCTTGATGGAGGAGCAGAGGTTCTTGGCCAAAATCTCCAGGTAGGCCATGCTATCCATCTTCCCATGGATGCGGACCAGATGGCCAGGCCCCTTGGCTGAGAAACAGCCCCACAGCATGATGCTGCCACCACCATGCTTGTCTGTAGGGATGGTATTCTTGGGGTCGTATGCAGTGCCATCCAGTCTCCAAACGTCACGTGTGTGGTTGGCACCAAAGATCTCGATCTTGGACTCATCAGACCAGAGAACCTTGAACCAGTCTGTCTCAGAGTCCTCCAAGTGATCATGAGCAAACTGTAGACGAGCCTTGACATGACGCTTTGAAAGTAAAGGTACCTTACGGGCTCGTCTGGAACGGAGACCATTGCGGTGGAGTACGTTACTTATGGTATTGACTGAAACCAATGTCCCCACTGCCATGAGATCTTCCCGGAGCTCCTTCCTTGTTGTCCTTGGGTTAGCCTTGACTCTTCAGACAAGCCTAGCCTCGGCACGGGTGGAAACTTTCAAAGGCTGTCCAGGCCGTGGAAGGCTAACAGTAGTTCTATAAGCCTTCCACTTCCGGATGATGCTCCCAACAGTGGAGACAGGTAGGCCCAACTCCTTGGAAAGGGTTTTGTACCTCTTGCACTGTATATGATACATCTGAATTATATAAAGAGAATTGATGTAAATAATAACGATGACTGCAAGAAAATTACTGTAAAAAATATCAAAATCAACAGAAACTGAAATTTTTGAGTTTCTGATTTTGATATTCTTTTCAGCAATTTTCAGGACCTGAGTGCAATAGTTTTAAAGGACCGACGGGCATGCTTTGCAGTTCAGAGCCGCTGGTGCAGGGGCATGTGCCAGCTTTGACAAATTACCAGTCCGAGCCTGGGGTAACTTACCACCTTGGTAATAATAAACTTTTAATCCTTGGCGACGAAGACATTTCTCTTATTTTTCCCAAGAACTATAACTTTTCTATATTTCCATTGACATAGCTATGTGAGGATTTTTTCTTGCAAGATGAGTTGTAGTTTTCAAAAACAACATTGATTTGTCACTTTATGGTAAACAGTACATATTAATATTGTTTTATAAACCACTGTGGTCATATCTCTCTATATCTATATATATATATATATCTACATATATATATATATATATATATATATATATATATTGTGAGACTGCGCTCACTGAATGTATTGGGGGACACTCACTTGGCTGCTATAACTGAGGCGCACAGCAGGAACACTTTTGCAATTAAAAGTCCAGCTGGTTTATTTAAAGCTGCATAAACCACACTTGCAACTTAAACACAAAAACCTCGACAACGCCTCTGCTCGGTCCTTCGGTCTTCCTTCTCCCCGTACTGTGTATGACCCAGCCTGCCCGACCATCCCCCGCACGCCCCGCGGCTTCTGCTTTCCGACTGATGTTGCGAGGCACTGCATTAGCACACACTGTGAGTCCACCTCCTTGCTTATTCAGCTCCGTGTAGTGTCTTTCCCTGCAGGGCTCCAGCTCCTCCCCGTAGCAGCCTTACAATCCAGACCTGTCCAGCACTGTGACTATTCTTAAAGGGAACCTGACCCTTAAATACAATACCAAGACTTGTAGAACTACAGGTCCCATAGTAACATTTTCAGGTTCATTTCGCAGAGGACCTTCTCCACTGCGAGACATAGCAACCATTTAGAACATTGGTTGTCGCTACCTCACTATATATATATTTATATATATATATATGTTTTTCTAATAAAAAATACAACCCTCTCCTGTTTCCAACCTCTAAAATGCCACTCATGATTGACAGCGACATCTAAGGGGTTAACTGTGGCGATTGCCATCAGTTCTGATTACAGCAGTTTGGCTCATTTGATAAATGGCACTTGTGCTGAACTCACTCCATGTACAGGTGAGTCTCAATAAATTAGAATATCATCAAAAAGTTAATTTATTGCAGTTATTCAATACAAAAAGGAAACTCATATTATATAGAGTCAGTACAATCAGAGTGATGTATTTCAAGTGTTTTTTTCTGTTAATGTTGATGATTATGGCTTACAGCCAATGAAAACCAAAAAATCATTATCTCAGAAAATTAGAATATTATATAAGACCAACTGAAAAATGATTTTAAAATGTTGGTCTACTGAAAAGTCTGTACAGTAAATGCACTCAATACTTGGTCAGGGCTCCTTTTGCATGAATTACTGCATCAATGCGGCGTGGCATGGAGGCGATCAGCCTGTGGCACTGCTGAGGTGTTATGGAAGTCCAGGTTGCTTTGATCGCAGCCTTCAGCTTGTCTGCATTGTTGGCTCTGGTGTCTCTCAGCTTCCTCTTGGTTTAGTGACAGGCGAGTTTACTGGCCAATCAAACACAGTGATATGGTTGTTATTAAACCAGGTATTGGTACTTTTGGCAGTGTGGACAGGTGCCAAGTCCTGCTGGAAAATGAAATTTCCATCTCCAAAAAGCTTGTCAGCAGAGGGAGGCATGAAGTGCTCTAAAATTTCCTGGTAGATGGCTGCACTGACTTTGGTCTTGATAAAACACAGTGGTCCTACAGCAGATGACATGGCTCCCCAAACCATTCCTGATTGTGGAAACTTCACACTAGAACTCAAGCAGCTTGGATTGTGGCCTCTCCACTCTTCCTCCAGACTCTGGGACCTTGATTTTCCAATGAAATACAAAATTTACTTTCATCGGAAAACAACACCTTGGTCCACTGAATAACAGTCCAGTTCTTGTTCTCCTTGGCCCAGGTTAGACGCTTCTGGCATTGTCTATTGGTTATGAGTGGTTTGACACAAGGAATGCGACAGTTGTAGCCCATGTCCTGGATACGACTGTGTGTGGTGGCTCTTGAAGCACTGACTCCAGCAGCAGTTCACTCCTTGTGAATCTCCCCCAAATTTTTGAATGGCCTTTTATTAACAATCCTATCAAGGCTGCGGTTATCTAAGTTGCTTGTACACCTTTTTCGTTTAATATTTCTTTAATTGTTTTCAAGAAAAATTATATAAAAAAGCATGAATATATATAATTTTGTAGTGCCCGGTTTTACAGAATATGGAAAAGTTGCAGTTTGGTCTGGGCATTTAAATCTTATACAGCATATACTACAGTGAACTTTATTGTAGGTCTTACAGGAAAAATTCTTCATAACATCCTTAATGACATCTTATCCCAAGTATATATCAATCGTTTATCTTTTGTTCTATTTAATATGTAGATGGCAATATCATTCTGTATGATCTTGTCATATATTTCAACAAGTAAACCTATGTACACTAATTAAATAGGCAAGAGAAGGAAAAGAGGGGAAAGAAAGAAAAGCAAGGGATGAAAGGAGAAGAAGAGGGAGAAAAAGAAGAGAAAGAAGAAGGAAAACACAAGAAAGAGAGAAGGGGAGATTATGGAAGTGGAAGAAAAGCGATTCCGACACCTAAATAGGAAAGGGTTCTTTACAGTTAGAGCAGTCAGACTGTGGAATGCCCTACCACAAGAGGTAGTAATGGCAGATACTATAACAGCTTTTAAAAAAGGGCTGGATGATTTCCTCAGTACACAAAACATTGTTGGTTATAAATGACTTAGCGACTAAATGTAGAACTGGTGGAGGAAGGTTGAACTAGATGGACCTAGGTCTTTTTTCAACGTAAGTAACTATGTAACTATGTAACTATGTAGGGTTCTGTGACGTCGCATCACGCCACCCTCCCATCAGGAGGGCCACTTCGCCCCGCCAAACATCATTGTGGCAGCGTGCCCGTGAGTAACCAGGATTGGAATTGTTGTGTTTCTCTGAATTGAAGCCACAGATACCAGGTGGAAAAGTATAGTGAGTCTCTCCCTTCATCAAATGCTCTTATCTCTTCCAAACGTCTCAGGGCATCCATAGCCCCCACTCAGTCTGCTCTTCTCAATGTATAGGTGGACCTCCAATGTTTCGGTATGATCTGTCTCATTGAGATCATGAAGTATGAGAGCAGACCTCTCTTCGCCATAGAGATTGCCCCCCCCGTACATTGAGAAGAGTGCCACTTCCGGCGAGGGTGTCACTCCCACATGATGTAGATGATTATAGAGAGCAAAGACGTCTTCCCACAATCCCTGGATCCCTTGACAAGACCACCAAACATGCAGCATTGTGCCCACCGAGGTCTGACACCTCCAGCAAGTGTCTGAGACCTCTGAAAACATTCTGTGGAGCCTGGCGGGTGTCCTGTACCATTGTGCGAGGATTTTATAATTGAGTTCCTGCATTCTACATGAGATGGTGGATTTGTGTGTTAGGTTAAATAACTTATGCCACTGTTCTTTGGAAAAAGTCTTTCTCAGTTCTGACTGCCATTGCCTTACATACTCGGGCAGGTCCCCACCCGTCCCCACGGACACTGTTATGTTGTAGATTATTGAGACTGTGTGGGGAGGTGTTTCTCGAAGGAAACATAGTCTTTCAAATGGAGTCAAGTCCCTATGCATCTCAGATCCCGGAGCCAGAGAGTCTACAAAGCTACGTAGTTGTAAGTATTGAAACCAATGACTTGGCTCTCTTGGCCGGTCATCTAGCAAGGACATCAGTGGTCTGCAACCCTGTTGAGTAATTACATCTTTAACACGTGGGATCCCTCCCGTTGGCATTGAAATCAAGCTGGGACGGATTTCGCGAAGCCAGCACTGGAATGCAGGGTTGCCCACCAGTGGTGTCATAAGGCCCGGTTCCCCTGTCAGCCTATATCGCCTATTGGCCCTCCTCCATGCAGCAGCCAGAGACAAGAGAATCGGGAAAATTCCCAGAGTCTCCAAGTTGATTCTAGATGATAACCAGAAGATTCCCTGCGTCATGGTCGCGTGTAGATCACATTCAATCTCTACCCACAATTTTCTGTCCCTGTTATGGAGGAAATCCAGTATGCAATTGCCCACCGACGCCGCATGTTATGCTTTAAAATCAAGTAGCCCCACCCCTCCGCCCCAGCGAGACCTATTCAACATGGAGTATTTCAGTCGGGGTCTGGTACCACGCCATACAAAATTGCTGATCATCTTTTTTAACTTGAGGAAGAAGTTTTCTCCTAGATTCAATGGGATTGTCTGGAACATATATAATATTTTGGGTAGGACATCCATTTTAATTGTATTGACTCTACCAAACCACGAGATTGGGAGGTTATGCCAATCCGTGAGGTCTTTTTGTATGTTTTTTAAAAGGTCTGGAAAATTATGTTCATATAGGTCTTGGTGTTTAGAAGGTACCCTGATCCCCAAATATTTAATGCAATTGCTGTTCCACTTAAAGGGAAAAATGGGTTTGAGGGTATCCTCTTCCACCGATGATAGCGATACATTTAGGATCTCTGTTTTTTGTAGGTTTACTTTAAAGTTGGAGAGTCCATCAAAAGTCTCAAACTCCTGTAGTATGGCGGGTAAGCTAATCCTTGGTTGTGTCACATATATCAGGAGGTTATCTGCAAACAGTGCCAGTTCATGAGACGTTGGTCCTATCTGTAACCCCTTTATCGAGGGGTTTTTCCTAAGCGCGTTTGCCAGGGATTCCATTACCAAAATGTATAGGTATGGTGATAGAGGGCATCCCTGTCTGGTGCCGTTTCCAATATTGAATGGGGTTGACAGACGTCCGTTCACGCCCACTTGTGCCGTTGGTTCACGGTATAGGGCCTTTACCCATTGTAGTAAGCGCGAACAGATGCCAATTGCCTGCAGCGTGGCTTCTAAAAAGCCCCAATGGACTCTGTCAAATTCTTTTTCAGCATCGACTGTCAAGAGGCACATTGGGGTTTGGCGTTGTCGGGCTTGGGCTACCAGAGACAGGGTTCTGATTGTATTATCACGAGCCTCCCTCCCTGAACAAATCCTACCTGGTCTTTGTGTATCAGCTTGGGAATGTAGGGGCCTAATCTCAAAGCTATCATTTTAGAGTATAGTTTAATATCCACGTTTATTAATGAGATAGGTCTGTAATTGTCACAAGTTAGTGGGTCCCTGCCAGGTTTTGGAATTACTGTTATTTGGGCTTGAAGTGTCTGTTTAGGGAACTGGCATGTTTTTGTTATGGAGTTAAAGGCTTTCAACATTATTGAGCTACAGGCTTCTCCACATATTTTGTAAAACCGGGGGCTAAACCCGTCGGGGCCAGGACTTTTGCCAACTTTAAGGGCTTTAATAGCATCGCTTAGTTCAGTGTCTGAGAAATCCTCTTCTAGACTCTCAGCCTCTGTATCCTCAAGAGGGTCTGGTGCATATTTATTGAGGTATTCTAAGATGTTATGGTGTCTCGTGTCAGATAATGGGGCATGTGGAGTTGGGATGTTATAAAGTTTTGCATAGTAGGTTCTAAATTATTCTAGTATGTCAGGGGTGGATTGGATCTGAGTTCCTGTCTGTGAGTTTAGCGAGAGTATTGGAGTTTGTTGCTTGTACACCTATTTCTACAACACTTTTTCTTTCCACTCAACATTCCATTAATATGCTTGGATACAGCACTCTGTGAACAGCTAGCTTCTTTAGCAATGAACTTTTGAGGCTTACCCTTCTTGTGGAGTGTGTTAATGACTGTCTTCTATACATCTGTCAAGTCAGCAATCTTCCCATAATTGTGTAGCCTACTGAACCAGACTAAAGAACCATTTTAAATGCTTAGGAAGCCTTTGCTTTGCAAGTGTTTTGTGGTAATTATTCTAATTTTCTGAGATAATGACTTTGGGTATTAAATGGCTGTAAGCCATATTCAACAACATTAATAGAAATATATACGTGAAATAGATCACTCTGTGTGTAATGACTCTATATAATATATGTGTTTCCCTTTTTGTATTGAATACCTGAAATAATTAACTTTTTGATGATATTCTAATTTATTGAGATGCACCTGTATATAGATATATGGCAGATGTTGCCAATGGAAATCTGGGCTGAACAGGAGCCCTGGGTGCAGTAGGCACTTGCCCAGGTTTTCTGGATGGCGATGCCTACCTTGAGGGTGGTGACAACATCTCTGTGTACATTCCTGAGTGCAGGTAATTATTATTAGTTTTACACCCATCCTGACTACAATCCGTCTGGGAAACACGCAGCTCTGGTTTAACTAATTATCTTGTGTAGATTCACATATTTTGTGGCATGGATATCTTCTCTTAACACTTTAAGCACTGTTTTTGTTTTTAATCTTTATATAAGAAATCCACCTGACATGTTTGTTTACTGAGTCAATATTAGTTCTTTAAAGGTGCTTGAAAAGAAAATATGAAGCCTTCCCTGTAATTGGTAACGTCTAGTCCCATAATGTAGACGGGCTTTACTTGTCAGTATATTTTCTCAGCAGTTTTGTTGTGTGAACCATTAACCAGGGAGCTGGATTCCCCCGAGGTATTGCTATAAGAGAAACAGCAGATGGTTAGGCCCGGAGGCAGATTCCCTTTTTGTTACTCACCCTTTGGAATTAACTAAGACATACACTTCAATTTCTCACTGACTTACTGTGCTCTTCTGCTAGCTGCAATGTGCAGCATTACTATGAGGAAAAAAATCCACATCCAGCCCTTGCTCTTACACTGTTAAAGGGAATTTCATAATTGGAAGAAAAAAAACAGCGTTCAAGATGAAGTCGCAACGTATCAAATGGTCACTGTCATTTCAAGAAATTTTGCATTCATCAATAGTGCAAGCGAATGTAAGAAACTTTACAATAAATCTTTTGTAAGTTGGTAATCGGCTACGTTGCAAATGGCCGGTACGTTTCCCAGAGGTGGTTTTCCTTTGGGATGTAGACCTGGAATTTCTTTGCTGGTACCTGTAGTGCCCCTAGATTTGTTAAGGCATTCAAAGGGCCAGGTTTACAGATAGCTGGAGAGATGGCTGGGTCTGACTATCTACATATTCCCATCCGTGGGTGTGTTCCATGTTTTGTAAAATGGAAACTGTTTGTTTGGCAGATGGCAGTCAGTGTGGGGAGGCTGTGTGAAGCATCTGCAAAGAGTCCTCAGAGGTGTCTTCAAAGCAGGAGGAGAGAAGGGGTTAATGCCGCGCAGTCCACCAGATAAACGATGTGGAAATGTTGATTAATTAATAACTCTTTTATTCCATAGGTCTACGCATTTTGAGGTATGAAACCTCTTCCTCAGGACCAGAATATGCAAATGATTTTTCAATATAGAACCATTCACAAATGTCATATTGTGCCAAATTAATGTCACGTCTCCACCAGAGTCCACTCCTGCATCTTCTGCTTTGATCACCAGACTCCGCCATATTCCCACTATGGACAGTTCTGGTGATGTAGGAAGAGTCAATGGCTCTGGTGGGCATAGGCTCCACCCTTCTACTAAGCTGGGTTTCACTAGCAGCTGCAGTTCAACTGGTTGACTGTGGTGGTGTGTGCCTTCCAGCTGAAGTTACCACCTTTCAGCCAGGGCCAATGGGAAGGCACCACACCCTTCTAATTCCTCCTCCAGTCTGCTGGTCACCGCCAGGTATAGTCTAGGTATTACTGCTTGTCTCCGGTTCACACCCTGCTCTGTATTATTGATCCCTGTTTTTTTACCTTTTCCTGCTCTCTGACAACTCTCCTGCCTTCCATTTTTGTACTTTGCTGCCATCTCCGGTTTGACCTCAGCCTGATTTCCTGACTACTCTCTTGTCTGCCATTTTTGTCCCTTTTTGTACCTCCTGATTTTGACCCTGCCTGATAACTACTCTTCTCTGGATTGCAGCCTTCCATAGGCAGCGACTTTCTGGACCCTGTAATAATTCCAGATCCCTGTACAGAGGTTAAAGGGTTTCGGGGTTCTCAGGATCCTGCTGACTGGGTGCTTAGCCTCTAATCTCTCCATGACAGTCATTCTGAGACTGTGATCATGAGCAGACATCACAATTACCAAGACCAGTGGGGGACCTGTGAAAACTGCAGCCATTCACTGACCACTGATTTTAACGGTGATCAAAATGTGACTCTTTCTTATTATTTTACATATTATTATTTTAATTTTACGTGTTTGAACTACCAATTAAAGATTCTAAAATAATTTAAAATTTGAGCAGAAGCTGGTTAGTGTAAAAGTGTAACTAGAAATATGTAATAACTCAAGAATGTTTGTTCCAATGCAGATTATGTTTGATTGTAGCAGATACTGTACTCCAGTGAGCAATGCTGCATTGTGTAACAACAATGTAATGACAAGACACGAGTGATCAGTCCTTTTTAAACACAAAATAAATGATATAGCACAAATGTCAGTTTCGTTAATAGATGAGGAACTTGGATGTTCTTGTCATCAGGTTATAGGAAGCTTTATACAATCGAAAGGTGTCAACTGCTTGATAAACTCACAATTCCAACACTGTGTTGTAAAACATTTGTTCTAAGAAATTCAAAAATCTAATATTCTTGTACAAAGGCCAAGATGTATGTAAATTACACCACTGCTTGTATAGGATATTAGCCAAAGTTCTCCAAGGCTGTAGCCTAAGGGGGGAAATTGGCAGATGCGTTATCTGATCATGCCATTTGGAAGACGAAAGTGATCATGGACTCGAAAAAGTTGTTTAGAAAATACAAATGAATGGAGTAAATAATGTTTACATGCATATTTCATACATTTAAATTGCATAGCATGAATTAGAAGAAAATCATGTTATAATTCCCATAGAAAATTCACTGTATAAAACAGTCACTCTTAATTTTACATAAAAAACTGACTACTTTATTTTTCAATTCTTTTATTAGTATTTTTAATATTATATTAGGATTAATCCAGTTTAGATCTTTGGGATGAAGATATTAGAAATCTATGTGTCAATTTATCTGAGAATATTTTAGCAAGAGTTTTATGCATGGAAGTAAGGCTTTATTCACACATCCGTGTGTTATGCTGAGTTCTAAAAAGAGCTCTGAAAAAAATCCGTCTGCATATAGCTGAAAAGCACTACTCCAGCGTTTTTTTGTTTAAGCGGAGTGGCGCTTGCAATGTAAGTTTCCTGTCCCTGTATTATACAGTGGCTTCAGCGGTCTCCTGGCGCCAATGTGTGCCCCTAACTTTTGACTGGCTGGATGTCAGAAGTTACATCAAAAGTCCGGATCTGTGAGGTTTCAAACGTACCTGAGTGCTAGGTCCAGGCCCGGAATTCTCAGGGAATTCAGGGCATTGATCCGGGTTCAGCAACTCGAGAATAAAAAAAAAAGGAAAAATAAAGAACATAAGATTGAAGCAAGCGCTTCACACTTATCTGTAATCAGCTGACCTGCACACACTGCTGATGTCGCCCTAATCCAGATGTGCTATAAAACTATCTGTATCCGAGGAGACACCTCAGATGGCCACATTAGGTGGTTTGATGGCACCCCCTGTAAGTGGCATCTGGGGAAAATGTCCTGTGTGCCCTCCCATAGATATACCCCTGATACATACCTCCTCTGGTCTTTGGTATCTTCTTTCACAATCTTTTCTTAGACTTGGGCTTCTCATACTAAGAAAGCCTCGGTCAACATGATGTCACAACATCATGACTCTCGTTGTCAGAGGTCTAGACAGCTCCTCGGAGAATGCACACTATGAAGAAATGACGCATGTTTTGTGTCACAATATGCATTGCCTGACGTGCTAAGCCTCTGGTGACACACATCATGATATCTGAGGCATACTTGGTACCAGAAGTCCAGGGTTCAGTGAAGATTGTAGACGAAAACGCGAGAGGAGGTGCGCAGTGGAAGCAGGACAGGTATGGCGAGGGATTATCTTTCTAACCTTTACTAAGCAAACTTTATTAAAGGGAACCTGTCATCAGAAATTTGGCTTTCAACCTAAATGTTTCCCCCTCTGCAGCTCCTGGGCTGCATTCTAGTAAGGTTTCTATACTTTTTGTGCCCCCTTTTAACCCCTTCACGATCTTGGACGGATCTATCCGTCCAGGATTGTGTCCCGTTTTGCCCCGCCCCCTGCCGCGGGCAGGCGGCGTGGATCGGCACACATATCAGCTGTTTTCAACAGCTGACATGTGTGCCTGCTAGCAGCGGGTGGACTCGCTTCCACCCGCGGCCATTAACCCCTTAAATCTTGCTGCCAAAGTCTGGCAGCAAGATTTAAATGCGCGCGGCCATGTTTCTTACTTACCGCCGCCCCCACCGGAAGTCACGTGTGTTATCACGTGACTATCGGTGGTTGCCATCGTAGCACAGGGTCATGTGATGACGCCTGCTGCTATGATCTTTCACTTTCGTTTTCCCTCGGCCGAGAGCAGAGGGAAAACCAAAGTGAGTGAATCTGCTGTTTACAGCTGTATTGCTGTGATCAGCAGATAGATAATAGTGATCGGATTGCTGATCGCTATAGCCCCCTAGGGGGACTAGTTAAATAAAAAAAAAAAGTAAAAAAAAAGTTTTAAAAAATAAAAAAAAAAACAAACCTAAAAGTTCAAATCACCCCCCTTTCCCCCCATTGAAAATTAAAGGGTTAAAAAATAAATAAATATACACATATTTGGTATCGCCGCGTTCAGAAATGCCCGATCTATCAAAATATAAAATCAATTAATCTGATTGGTAAACGGCGTGGCAAAAAAATTCCAAATGCCAAAATTAAGTTTTTTGGTCGCCGCAAGTTTTACGCAAAATGCAATAACAGGCGATCAAAACGTAGCATCTGCGCAAAAATGGTACCATTATAAACGTCAGCTCGAGACGCCAAAAATAAGCAATTACTGAGCCATAGATCCCAAAAACCAAGAACGCTACGTGTTTCGGAAAATGGCGCAAAACGTGCGCCACTTTTATTGGACAAACTTGTGAATTTTTTTTAACCCCTTAGATACAAGTAAACCTATACATGTTTGGTGTCTACAAACTCGCACCGACCTGAGGCATCACATAGATACATCAGTTTTATCATATAGTGAACACGGTGAATAAAACATCCCAAAAACTATTGTGCGATCACACTTTTTTTTGCAGTTTTTCCACACTTGGAATTTTTTTGCTGTTTTCCAGTACAATATATGGTAAAACTTACGGTTTCATTTAAAAGTACAACTCGTCCCGCAAAAAACAAGCCCTCATATGGCAAGATTGACGGAATAATAAAAAGGTTACGGCTCTCGGAAGAAAAGGAGCAAAAAACAAAAACGCAAAAACGGAAAGTGCCCGGGGGCTGAAGGGGTTAGACCAAAATAAATACTTTATAAAACTGTACCTTTCGGTTTGAAAATCTTGTAAATTATCCATGGGGGTGGGCCGTGTGGCGTCCGTTGCTGTATCTTACGCCGTCCCCCATGCTCCAAATCATCCCTCAGGACGCCGCCCACTGCGCCCGAGGTCCCGTGCACGCCGGGACACCCAGTGACGTGGTCGCAGGCACGAGAGTATGGGCGGCGCTGTGATTGCATCGCAAGTGCCCGCCCATACTCTCGTGCCCGCCCTTTCCCCACTGCCTCCAGCGTTCTGCGCCGGCCCGACGTCACCTCCTTCCCATCATACCCTGCAGAAGGAAATAGATGGGAGGAGCGGGGCAGGCCACTACAGGAGAAGCGGAGGATCTGAGCGACGTACAGAGGGGAGAGCGCGCCCACGAGAGTATGGGCGGGCACTTGCGATGCAATCACAGCGCCGCCCATACTCTCGTGCTTGCGACCACATCACTAGGTGTCCCGGCGTGCACGGGACCTCGGGCGCTGTGGGCGGCGTCCTGAGGGATGATTTGGAGCATGGGGGACGGCGTAAGATACAGCAACGGACGCCACACGGCCCGCCCCCATGGATAATTTACAAGATTTTCAAACTGAAAGGTACAGTTTTATAAAGTATTTATTTTGGTTTAAAAGGGGGCACAAAAAGTATAGAAACCTTACTAGAATGCAGCCCAGGAGCTGCAGAGGGGGAAACATTAAAGCGGGCTTTACACGCTACGACATCGCTAATGCGAACTCGTTGGGGTCACGGAATTGGTGACGCACATCCGGCCGCATTAGCGATGCCTTTGCGTGTGACACCGATGAGCGATTTTGCATCGTTGCAAAAACGTGCAAAATCGCTCATCGGTGACATGGGGGTCCATTCTCAAAAATCGTTACTTCAGCAGTAATAAGGTTGTTCCTCGTTCCTGCGGCAGCACATATCGCTCCGTGTGACGCCGCAGGAACGAGGAAGCTATAATACCTGCCTCCCGGCCGCTATGCAAAAGGAAGGAGGTGTGCGGAATGTTACGTCCCGCTCAGCTCCGCCCCTCTGCTGCTATTGGGCGGCCGCTCAGTGACGTCGCTGTGACGCCGCACGGACCGCCCCCTTAGAAAGGAGGCGGTTCGCCGGTCACAGCGACGTCGCCGGGCAGGTAAGTATGTGTGACGGGTCTGGGCGATGTTGTGCGGCACGGGCAGCGATTTGCCCGTGTCGCACAACAGATGGGGGCGGGTACCCACGCTAGCGATATCGGGACCGATATCGCAGCGTGTAACGTAGCCTTTAGGTTGACAGCCAAATTTCTGATGACAGGTTCCCTTTAAGCAAACTGGTGTCCTCCTGAATTTACGAGAAGCAGATCACCAAAAATTTGATTACAAAGAATTTAATTCACCTTGGACAGATTTACTCATCATTTACAGATGCTGTAAATTGGAGATTAAAATCTTTAGGTTTCTACCTAATAACACATTTTTTTAATTTGAGTCCTGAACAAGGTAGACTAGTGGTCCATTTCACAAATATGGGTTGTGATTAAAAGGAAGGAAATGATGTTTGTCCCAAATAGCTCCCTGCAGAAAAAAAGTTATATGCTTCCAACTTACAGTGTGTCATAAAGATTAACCCCTTCCTGACTGTGTGATTTTCTGTATTTCATTTTTTTTTTCCTCCCCTTTTTCCAAGAGCCTTTCTATTGTTTGTCCATCAGTGTAATCGTAAGAGGGTTTGTTTTTTTGTGGAACGAGGTGTAGTTTTGAATGGCACTTTTCATTTTAACATTCAATGTACTGGAAGATAGGAAAAAAAAAATAAAGTGTGGTGAAATGTAAGATCATCTGTCGTGAATGATGCAGGCTCATCTCCTGAGCCTGCATCAAAGACAAGGACCCAGCATATAACTACTAGAATGTCATATGTTGGAAAGAGGTTAATGACAGAATACATGTTTTTTTTACTATACAATACACATAGGTTTTGCTTAAATGTAATTAAAATTTACTCACCCATGTCTGGGAATTCAACGTCCTTCTTTTTCTTAATATGTGCAACCTGTTTATCATCAAAAGATCCTCTCAAACTAGAGACCCCCAAAGCAAAATATTCAAAAGTGACAGGAGAATTTCTAGTGGCACAGCAGCCCGCAGATATATATTTATGAGAACATCACTTTCTATTTCTTTACTTTATTATTTACAAGCTTCCTGATTGCTGGGAGACATGCCACATCAAATTCATTACCACTCCCACATTTCTCTCAGTCCAGTTCACTCTTTGTCTTTCTTCATGCTGCAGACCTGCAAGGATGAAGCTGGGCAATTGTACACTTTAAGATTGTATACTTTTCAGTATTTTACAGGCTTTATCCAGCTAGCTTTATACATATATATATATATATATATATATATATATATATATATATATATATATATATATATATATATATAAATACCTATAAACTGTGTATATTCACACTTATGCTGTGTCTCCGGTGTTTTATAATTTCTAGGAAATACAACATTAAGTATTAAACTGTAATAGGACTACACAAGGCATTGTATCTTATGCCTTATGCTTCATTCTGATGTCTGTGTTTTATATACATGTTTTTTTTTTTGTATTTTTCCAAGATAAAACACGTACCCAATATAGTTTGTGGGGCTGTTAACATATTCTTGTTATTGTATCTGCTTTTTAAACATCAAAAAATGTCTTTTATGTTCTTAGTCATAGATCAAACCATTCAAGTGTATGGTTCCTTCAACAACTCTAGTAGTGCTTGGATGCCACCCTGGTTGCCTTTTAAAGTTGTCCTGTTTGTTTTTAACTGAGAATTTGCTAGTAGAAGCTAGGAAACCTACTTTCTTTTTTTTTTTTTGCATATAAGAAAGACTGATGAAAAACTACAAGTAAAGACTGACAAAAACATTGACCAAAAACTGATGAAAAACTAATCCAAAACAGTGCTGCAAATTACTCAGTTCTTCACATATGTGAAATGAAAAATAAAAAGAAGTATTCATGAGCCTTAAAAAAAAGACCTTTAGTACAAGTTTTAATGGGTTGTCCAGGTTTTGCATGAAAATCTGTAGTCACTCTATGTAACTGTAGACTTGAGAATCCTGACAGCGCACACTGTGCATTGTTAGAATTTTCTGGTACCAGGAATTGGTGGTTTTGTGACTGCAAGTATAATATTCAAGGCAGAACCTGAATCCACAAATGCAGGTATAATAATAAAACTTGTTTTAGTCTCCAAGGTCACCTGTAGAAAAAAACCTGACACCTGTACCTGAGAAAATCTCAAACTCTTGGAACCTGCATCTTCACACTAAAGGGGGCTTTAAACGCTACGACATCGCTAATGCGAACTCGTTGGGGTCACAGAATTTGTGATGCACATCTGGCCGCATTAGCGATGCCGTTGCGTGTGACACCTATGAGCGATTTTGCATCATTGCAAAAACGTGCAAAATCGCTCATCGGTGACATGGGGGTCCATTCTCAAAAATCGTTACTGCAGCAGTAACGAGGTTGTTCCTCGTTCCTGCGGCAGCACACATCGCTCCGTGTGACACCGCAGGAACGAGGAAGCTCTCCTTACCTGCCTCCCGGCCACAATGCGGAAGGAAGGAGGTGGGCGGGATGTCACGTCCCGCTCATCTCCGCCCCTCCGCTTCTATTGGGCGGCCGCTCAGTGACGTCGCTGTGACACCGCACGGACCGCCCCCTTAGAAAGGAGGCGGTTCACCGGTCACAGCGACGTCGCCGGGCAGGTAAGTATGTGTGACGGGTCTGGGCGATGTTGTGCGGCACGGGCAGCGATTTGCCCGTGTCACACAACAAATTTGGGCGGGTACCCACACTAGCAATATCGTGACCGATATCGCAGTGTGTAAAGCCCGCTTTAGGGTTTTTTCTTTTCTCTTTTTGAAATTCATTAAGGTACCTGAAACATTGAACCGTATCGTGACCAGAACTACCTCAATATAAACATAAATGAGTTGGCTCTCCATGTTCCGTACCCTCTCTGAGATTCCTGCAATTATTAATTTGCATAGGTTCACCAGTCTCAGCTGATGAAGGAGACACCACCAAAACACCCTTGTCTCTATCCCTCAGGCTTCTGCCTAAATGAATGCTGAGGGTCATGGCCCCCTCCAAAGACTGCAGACAGGAATTGTAAGTCATGCTATTCTAAATCTGATCTGATTGTCTTTTGTAGAACTGACTCCAAAGAGCAGGGTAATTCCACGAGGTTTCCAGAGCCCAACATCTAAACTCTGAGCAGTAGTCCTCTACTCTACGACCTTCCTCAACAAATCTATGAATATTGGATCCAGCTGCAGTGACTTTGGACTTTATCATGGTTGTCATAAATGAGGCCAGGGCCAAGAGAAATCAGAATTTTTTGTGGCGAATCTATTGGAGTGACTTCCCACAGAAGGACCCTGTGGGTAAAGTGTTGTAATTTAGGAAGCAAAAATTCTTGATATTCCATTAATGCAATTTTCTTTAACTAAATTATCAATTTTTGTATAAATATTTAATGATTTTTTGGATTGATTTAAGGCCCCATTCACACATCCGTTTTTTGCCATCAGTCACAATCCGTAAAGTTTTGAAAAAAACGGATCCAGCACAGGATCCGTTGTTTTCTGATTGACTTGTATTAGCGATGGATTATGACGGATGGCCTCACATTTCATCCGTCGTTCGACGGATCCGTTGAAAAATGTGTGTCTGTCGGATGGAGACAACGTCCACGGTAATGTTTTTGTGTACGTCAAAAAACAGACAGCATCATATCCGTCACTGTCTGTCGTATGGTAGAATGGAAGCCTATGGGCGCAGGATCTGTCGTCATCCGTCAAATTACGGAATCCGGCGACAGATCCATTTTTGTAACTGAGGCACATCTTGTACATACATTTCTCCTTGAAGGCCTGAGAAATATGGTTGTTTCAGACATTGTTAAAAAGAACAGCGTACTTTGATTAAAAAGTTGATTGGAGAGGGTAAAACTTATAAAGAAGTGCAGACAATGATCGGCTGTTCAGCTAAAATGATCTCCAGTGCTTTAAAATGGAAAGCATAAACAGTGACACGTGGAAAAAAACAGAAGACCACCATTCGAATGGATGGAAGAATGGACAGCATGGCAAAGACTCAGCCAATGATCAGCTCCAGGATGATCAAAGACAGTCTCAAGTTACCTGTGAGTATTGTGACAGTTAGAAGACGCCTGTGTTAAGCTAAGGAATTGGCAAGAAGTCCCCGCAAAGTCCCACTGTAAAAAAAAATCTACAGAAGTGGATACAGTTTGCCAAAGAATACATCAATTGGCCTAAAGAGAAATGGAGAGTTTCTTCACAGAATGATTGCCCTCACTAATTTACCTCCTCACTGCTATTATTTTGAACACTGCCTCCTTCAATTAATTATTCAAATACACAGATTGGATAACCTGCAGATCATGAATGCGGAGTCTGGTGGTTTTCTGAGAATCTACTGCACCAACTTGTAAATTGCTTGACATGTGGAAATATAATTTATACAAAAAACAGTGAATAATTTGGTCAGTAATATTGGACTGCTATTATTTTGCACACTATTGTACTAGACTGTATTGCTCTGTGTAACACTGCCCCCATCACTGATTAGCAGCGTTCTGTTAATTTAAAATGTACACAGAAAGCTGCCAATCACTGGTGTCAGCAGTCTTATACTAAGGCCGGCTTTGCACACTACGACATCGCAGGTGCGATGCCGGTGGGGTCAAATCGAAAGTGACGCACATCCGGTGTCACTTGCGATGTCGTAGTGTGTAAAACCTTTTTGATACGATGAACGAGCGCAAAAGCGTCGTTATCGTATCATCGGTGTAGTCTCCGACATTTCCATAATACCGGTGCAGCGACAGGTACGATGTTGTTCCTCGTTCCTGCGGCAGCACACATCGCTGTGTGAGAAGCCGCAGGAGCGAGGAACATCACCTTACCTGCATCCCGGCTGCTATGAGAAGGAAGGAGGTGGGCGGGATGTTTACATCCTGCTCATCTCCGCCCCTCCATTGCTATTGGCCGCCTGATGTGTGACGTCGCTGTGACACCACACGGCCCGCCCCCTTAGGAAGGAGGCAGGTCACCGGCCAGAGCGACGTCACAGGACAGGTGAGTGCATGTGAAGCTGCCGTAGCGATAATGTTCGCTACGGCAGCTATCACAAGATATCACACGTACGACGGGGGCGGGGACTATCGCACTCGACATCGCAGCATCGGCATGCGATGTCGTAATGTGCAAAGTACCCCTAAGAATTTTGAGAACTGCTAGATGTGCAGCAGAGAAAACAGAAATTGTATCGAAATGACATTACTCAGGTCAGCAAGTGACACATTGCTGGAATCAATATCTCAGACCTTACATCATACTGTTCTCAGATTACATAGCAAAAACCTGGTAACAAATTCCTTTTAACCCCTTCACCCCCGAGTGATTTTCCATTTTCATTTCTTTCTCCCCTTCTTCCCAGAGCCATAACTCTTATATTTTTCCTTCCATATAACAATATGAGGGCTTGTTTTTTTATGGGACGAGTTGTACTTTTGAATGACACCATTCACTCTGGCCCATATTGTACTGAAAAATAAGGAAAAAATTGTGGTGAAAGTGCAAAAACTAGTGCAACCGAACCATTGTTTTTTTTTTGTTTTCATTTACCGTGTTTACTATTTTGAAAAACTGACCTAGCATTATGATGCCCTAGTTTGTGAAAAGAAAAAGCATAGCACTTTTGTTGCCATTTTCCGAGCATTATCATTTTTCGGGATCTGAGGCTCAGTGATGGCTTATTTTTTGTGTTTTGAGCTGGTATTTTTAATCCCTTCATGACCTAGGACCTACTGGTATGTCCTAAATCATGTCGGGATAATCACCGCCAGTCGCTGCGTTGAGCCGGCGGTGATTTCTGCTGATTTAAAGCCAGCATTAAAGTGACTGACACAACGCTGGAAGTACTACTACGTCCAAGGTCTTGAAGGCGTTAAATAGAGAGGACATCTCGATTCTAAAGCTAAAATCAGCCTACCACTTTGGTTTAAATTAGCGCTCAGACTCAATACTGCTTTATTAAATTTACTCTTGTGATTCTAACATTTGTATTTTGATATGTATATGGTATTATATTGCATGTAACAGGAAACAATTGGGTGTGTCTTTATTTAGCACATGGGTATAGATAAAGCAATATACATTTTATGGACTGTGAGGACCGTATGATGAGAAATGCGTCAGCTTAAGTTTGTCCTTTTTCTCTGTACTAAACATGACTCTGTTTTTAATGCGTTGGTACAGAAATAAAGATTCAGTGCTGAGTGTGACCCAAAGGTGATATTTTATACTGTTATAGCCAAGCAAATAATACTGAGATTTATTTTCCCTTGATAAATGTGTGCTCATTGTCTAGGTCACCGTGCTAAAATCTGAGGATATTCATGTATTTGATACAGGGACAAAGATATCGCTAAAATATATCTTTACATACTCTGTTGTATAATCTGTATGCGACTAAATGTGTGCGATAAAGGAAGATTCAGAAGCAGCGTTCCTTTTTCATGACATTTCAGCATTTCAAGTCTCTCTTATAACTTGGCTTTCATGAATTCGTTTCCCGGCGCTCAGAGCTACCCTGCAGTGGTCGTTTTATCACAATACTTGTTATACACTCGGCTTAAGTGATAACTCTCCAAATACAAAAATACACGAAAAAAATAAACACTCCTTTTCTGTTTCATATGTGAATAGACACAATCTTTTTTTCACTTCTGCATAATTTATTGCATTTGTAACAGTTTAGGAGGAGAATCTAAATGATAGCTGTCGAAATCATACTAGAGCAAAATTGAATTCCTGTGGTTGAACACTATTACAGTAGACTGGGCTGTATGTGTACACAGCTCTCAGTATTTTAACATTGAACATTATGGCTTAGATTGATCAAAGTGTTTTCTTCAGAATTCTGATGTGTAAAAAACATTTTTAAAAGTTGAAATTTTTTGCAGAACTCGAGGTTACCAAAAGATGTTGTGACGTTCGCCGTTTTTATGCCAGTTTCACCGAAATGCGCAGAGTTAGGGTGGGTTGGTGGTGTAATGCCACAGCTTGTTTAACTCTCCAACTGGAGTAAGGTTTGTGGCAGAATACATGGGGGTGCATGCCGGTTGACAGATAACCTTGATCAATTTAGAGGCTTTGCCTGTTATTGAATCAGATTGACTATGAATTCAGCATGCCCCCGTATCACGACCTGCATGAACATCACTGGTCTGGTGAATCGGGGCCTAAATTTCCAAGTAAAAACTACCAGAAGGGATTTCTCTATATGGTTGTGGGAAACATGAATGAATTAATAAACATCACAGCCCAAAAATATAAACTTCCTAAGACATCTGAAAAAAATTATCTTACAGATATGCTCAACTCCTATCTTTTAGTAAGTATTGCAGGTTAAGGACAATATCTCATAAAACTAATTGAATACATTATCATGGCTTAAGCCCGCTTTACACGCTGCAATGTATCTTACAATGTGTCGGCGGGGTCACGTCGTAAGTGACGCACATCCGGCATTGTAAGTTACATTGCAGTGTGTAACAGCTACGTGCGATTGCGATTGAACGGTAAAACGTTCATCGCAAGCACGTCGTTCATTCCTCATGAATTAAACGTCAGATTGTTCATCGTACCCGGGGTAGCACACATCGCACTGTGTGACACCCTGAGAACGATGAACAGATCTTACCTGAATCCTGCGGCTCCCGGCCGGTAATGCGGAAGGAAGAAGGTGGGCTCCGCCCCTCCACTTCTATTGGCCGGCTGCCGCGTGACGTCGATGTGACGCCGAACGTCCCTCCCACTCCAGGAAGTGGACGTTCGCTGCCCACTTCGAGGTCGTATGGACGGGTAAGTACGTGTGACGGGGGTTAATCGTTTGTGCGGCACGTTCAAGAAATTGAACTTGCCACACGTACGATGGGGACGTTGCAAATCGCATACGATATCGTATGCGAAATTGCAACATGTAAAGCACGCTTTAGTCGTAAAACTCTCCCTTAGGGCTCCGCCACACATCCGTGAAAACCACGTCCGTGTAAAACGGGCCGTTTTTCGGGTCCGTTTTCCGTTTTTTAGGTACGTTTTTATGGTATGTGTGGCCTGCGTGTGTATCCCGTATGCTAGCCGTATGTGCGTGTGGAATGTCCGTGTGTGCGTGAGTGAAATAACTGACATGTGTATGTGTTGTCCGTGTGAAATGTACATGTGTGATGCAAAATGTCGTTACTACATGTCGGAAGACAGAGTAGCGGGATGAGAATGAACTCGGGTGAACTTCACCCGACTTCATAGTCATGCTGCGGCTCTGTCTGTGTGCCGTGTACTGATTAGCGGTCACCTGTGAAGGATTCACCGGTGACCGCTAATCCCCCGAGTGACTGAAGTGTCCCCCCCTCTCTCATACTCACTGTTCCCCGATCACCGGCGCTGCACGGCGTTCACACTGCTTCGGCGGCTTTTTCTAATTTGAAAAAGCCGGCCGCTCATTAATCAATCTCGTATTCCCTGCTTTACCCGCCCACCGGCGCCTGTGATTGGTTGCAGTGAGACACGCCCACCACGCTGAGTGACAGCTGTCTCACTGCACCCAATCACAGCAGCCGGTGGGCGTGTCTATACTGTGCAGTAAAATAAATAAATAAATAATTAAAAAAAACGGCGTGCGGTCCCCCCCCATTTTAATACCAGCCAGATAAAGCCATACGGCTGAAGGCTGGTATTCTCAGGATGGGGAGCTCCACGTTATGGGGGGCCCCCCACCCTAACAATATCAGTCAGCAGCCGCCCAGAATTGCCGCATACATTATATGCGACAGTTCTGGGGCTGTACCCGGCTCTTCCCGATTTGCCCTGGTGCGTTGGCAAATCGGGGTAATAAGGATTTATTGGCAGCCCATAGCTGCCAATAAGTCCTAGATTAATCATGTCAGGCGTCTATGAGACACCTTCCATGATTAATCTGTAAGTGACAGTAAAAAAACACACACACGCCCGAAAAAATCCTTTATTAGAAATAAAAAACACAAACAAATTCCCTCATTACCAATTTATTAACCCCGACAAACCCTCCATGTCCGGCGTACTCCACGGACCTCCAGCGTCGCATCCAGCTCTGCTGCATGGAGGTGACAGGAGCAGCAGAAGACACCGCCGCTCCGGTCACCTCCACGCAGCTAATGAGATGAGTAGCGCGATCAGCTGCTGTCACTGAGGTTACCCGCGGCCACCGGTCACTGGCTGGTATTAAAATGGGGGGGACCGCACGCCGGTTTTTTTAATTATTTATTTATTTATTTTACTGCACAGTATAGACACGCCCACCGGCTGCTGTGATTGGGTGCAGTGAGACAGCTGTCACTCAGCGTGGTGGGCGTGTCTCACTGCAACCAATCACAGGCGCCGGTGGGCGGGTAAAGCAGGGAATACGAGATTGATTAATGGGCGGCCGGCTTTTTCAAAAGAGGAAAAGCCGCCGGAGTTTTTATAACAGCCTGTGCAGCGCCGGGCCGGAGATCGGGGAATGGTAAGTATGAGAGAGGGGGGAACTGACCGCCAGACAGCTAGAGGGACAGACAGACATAGAGACCGACCGACGGACTGAGGGAGAGAACGAAACATAAAAAGAAAAAAGACTGACATCACATGAAAAAAGCACAAAACATACAGGGAACAAACAGAGATGCGTCCGTGTCACTCGGACGTGCGCACAGACCCATTGACTTTCATTGGGTCCGTGCTGCGTGTTGCGTGAATAAAACGGACATGCTGGCGTGAGACACGGCCCACAAAACGCATCACGGAGACGGACTAACGGACATAACCAAAAACGCAATTGTAACCGCTGAGATATAGTAACATTGGTGCACGTTTGGCCGTGTCTCCAGTATACACGGAAACGGACCAAACACGCACGTGTTTCACGGATGTGTGGCGGAGCCCTTACTCGGAATTCACATCAATACCCATGGGCAGCCACACATTGATACATATAATATGTATGTCTCATCACAGAGTATTGCAAAATCACACATCTTGGATTATGTTGAGTTACAAGCTAAGGAGGACTTGTCACCAGTTCAAAAGTGGCCAAATTTTACACTTATTATATTCCCATTGTGTCCCTGAGTGTTCATATTTTTTCTTTTAAATTCCACCATATTGTTTCAGATATATGGGCCTTTTTATTTAATGCTAATATTTTTGATATTTACCAAGATGATGTTGCTCATGAGGTAATAATTCAGAGCAGCCTAAATACATCTTTACAAAGAATCTTATAAGGCTGCTCCTTTGGTAGAGACCATAAAAATTTGCATTAAATATAAAGACCCATATCTCTGGAGCCATATGGCAGATAACAAAAAAACTACTACCACTTTTGAGCTGCTGAAAGTCCTCTTTAGGCCTGAAACACACATCCGTGAAACACGTGCGTGTTTGGTCCGTTTCCGTGTATACTGGAGACACGTCCAAACGTGCACCAATGTTACTATATCTCTGCGGTTACAATTGCGTTTTTGGTTATGTCCGTGAGTCCGTCTCCGTGATGCGTTTTTTGGTCCGTGTCTCACGCCAGCATGTCCGTTTTCTGCACGCAACACGCAGCACGGACCCAATGAAAGTCAATGGGTCTGGGCGCACGTCCGAGTTACACGGACGCATCTCTGTTTGCTCCCTGTACGTTTTGTGCTTTTTTCATGTGATGTCGGTCTTTTTTCTTTTTCTGTTTCGTTCTCTCCCTCAGTCCGTCGGTCGGTCTCTATGTCTGTCGGTCGGTCTCTCTGTCTTATCTGTCCCTCTCGCTGTCTGTCGGTCAGTTCCCCCCCTCTCTCATACTTACCGTTCCCCGATCTCCGGCGCGGTGCTGCACGGCTGTTATAAAAACTCCGGCGGCTTTTACTATTTTGAAAAAGCCGGCCGCCCATTAATCAATCTCGTATTCCCTGCTTTCCCCGCCCACCGGCGCCTGTGATTGGTTGCAGTCACACACGCCCACCACGCTGAGTGACAGCTGTCTAACTGTACCCAATCACAGCAGCCGGTGGGCGTGTCTATACTGTGCAGTGAAATAAATAAATAAATAATTAAAAAAACCGGCGTGCGGTCCCCCCCATTTTAATACCAGCCAGATAAAGCCATACGGCTGAAGGCTGGTATTCTCAGGATGGGGAGCTCCACGTTATGGGGAGCCCCCCACCCTAACAATATCAGTCAGCAGCCGCCCAGAATTGCCGCATACATTATATGCAACAGTTCTGGGGCTGTACCCGGCTCTTCCCGATTTACCCTGGTGCGTTGGCAAATCGGGGTAATAAGGAGTTATTGGCAGCCCATAGCTGCCAATAAGTCCTAGATTAATCATGTCAGGCGTCTATGAGACACCTTCCATGATTAATCTGTAAGTGACAGTAAAAAAACACACACACCCGAAAAATCCTTTATTAGAAATAAAAAACACAAACACATTCCCTCATTACCAATTTATTTACCCCGACAAAGCCCTCCATGTCCGGCGTAATACACGGACTCCAGCGTCGCTTCCAGCTCTGCTGCATGGAGGTGACAGGAGCAGCAGAATACACCGCCGCTCCGGTCACCTCCACGCAGCTAATGAGATGAGTAGCGCGATCAGCTGCTGTCACTGAGTTTACCCGCGGCCACCGCTGGATCCAGCGGTGGCCGCGAGTTACCTGACTGGCAGTAGCTGATCGCGCTACTCATCTCATTAGCTGCGTGGAGGTGACCGGAGCGGCGGTGTATTCTGCTGCTCCTGTCACCTCCATGCAGCAGAGCTGGAAGCGACGCTGGAGTCCGTGGATTACGCTGGACATGGAGGGTTTGTCGGGGTAAATAAATTGGTAATGAGGGAATGTGTTTGTGTTTTTTATTTCTAATAAAGGATTTTTCGGGTGTGTGTGTTTTTTTACTGTCACTTACAGATTAATCATGGAAGGAATCTCGGGGAGACGCCTGACATGATTAATCTAGGACTTATTGGCAGCTATGGGCTGCCAATAACTCCTTATTACCCCGATTTGCCAACGCACCGGGGTAAATCGGGAAAAGCCGGGTACAGCCCCAGAACTGTCGCATATAATGTATGCGGCAATTCTGGGCGGCTGCTGACTGATATTGTTAGGGTGGGGGGCTCCCCATAACGTGGAGCTCCCCATCCTGAGAATACCAGCCTTCAGCCGTATGGCTTTATCTGGCTGGTATTAAAATGGGGGGGACCGCACGCCGGTTTTTTAAATTATTTATTTATTTCACTGCACAGTATAGACACGCCCACCGGCTGCTGTGATTGGGTACAGTTAGACAGCTGTCACTCAGCGTGGTGGGCGTGTGTGACTGCAACCAATCACAGGCGCCGGTGGGCGGGGAAAACAGGGAATACGAGATTGTTTAATGAGCGGCCGGCTTTTTCAAAGAAAAAGCCGCCGGAACAGTGTGAACGCCGTGCAGCGCCGGTGATCGGGGAACGGTGAGTATGAGAGAGGGGGGGACACTTCAGTCACTCGGGGGATTAGCGGTCACCGGTGAATCCTTCACCGGTGACCGCTAATCAGTACACGGCACAAAGACAGAGCCGCAGCATGAGAATGAAGTCGGGTGAAGTTCACCCGAGTTCATTCTCATCCCGCTACTCTGTCTTCCGACATGTAGTAACGACATTTTGCATCACACACGTACATTTCACACGGACAACACACACACATGTCAGTTATTTCACTCACGCACACACGGACATTCCACACGCACATACGGCTAGCATACGGGATACACACGCAGGCCACACATACCATAAAAATGGACCTAAAAAACGGAAAACGGACCCGAAAAACGGCCTGTTTTACACGGACCTGGTTTTCACGGATGTGTGGCGGAGCCCTTAGGGTTCACTGATATCTGCATATAAAAAATCCTATTGTCATCCAATAAAGTTGACAGGTGAATTATATTTGGTATTCCATATGCCATGTGAGTGAGATTTTTTTCTCACCAAGGAACCGATGCCAGCTAACACTACACAGCTGACATCGACCTCAGAAAACATTACCCCGATTGCCACCTCATCAAGGCAATCAGAAAGAGCTGAGGTGAATAGGTGCATCTTATGTGAGGCACCACTTCTGGGGCGAATACAGGCTGCTATTTTTAGGCTGCAAGGGTCCAATAACCATGGATTTTCAAATCCTTTGGTAATCTTCAGATTTCATTATGCCTTGCACACAGTCAAGGCAACCAGCGCCAGAACTGTATATGTTACTAGATCATTTCCGGTTCAAGGTTATGCTCACACAAATATTAACCAAACCTGTATATGTATATATATCTTTATTAGATTCAGTAAAAAAGGTAAATAATTCCACTCCAAATACAAAAAAAAAAAAAAAAAAGTGAATGTGTTAAAAAATACAATAATAAAATTCATACCAGGATTAGTCCCATGAACCATGTCATTATCCTACCTCTTTCTTCTAAGATGAGGTACCTATTAATAGTGATGTCCATATACCTGCATGGCTATCCTTATGATTTTCTACCCTATTTATAATTTTCTGCCCTAATTATTCACAGAAGAAGATGACCTCCATCAAACAAACTTCTCCTTTTACAATTTATGGGTGTAATACTCCATTAACATAAGGAAAAATGATATGATACCAATGTAGATATACAATATTAACATATAAATATAAATCTACATAAAATGACATCTTAGAGTCTGAGGTTTAGATTGAGGTAGTCTCCTTGCAGTTTTAAAAAGATCCAATAAAGATAACTCCGATGTTGTCCAATCTTAGAGGTCCATGGAGATAGGAATTATAGTCCATAGGTGCCCATAGGTCTCTATGAGGCTAGATTATCTTCCCTTAAGTCCAGGGTCACTTATCACTCCTTTTTATTCATTGTCCCATGAACTTCTTATGGAAATCTTCTGCTTCGATGTGTTTCTCCCTTCAGAAACAAGGGTTCTTCAAGAGGCAACCGTTCCAAAGGCAGCAAAACAACCCCAAAACATCTTTGAGCCACCACCATAAGAAGTTGTAGGTACTGTGTTCTTTTCTTCGCAGACCTCATTCCACTTTCAGTAAACAGCAGAATGATGTGCTTCACCAAAAAGATCTATTTTCTTCTCATCTGTCCACAAGACATTTTCCCAGAAGGATTTTGGCATACTCGTGTACATTTTGGCAAACTGCAGTATAGCTTATGTCTCTGTGTCAGCAGTGGGGTGCTCTTGGGTCACCTGCCATAGTGTTTAATTTCATTCAAATGTTGACGGATAGTCTGTTCTGACACTGATGCACCCTGAGCCTGCAGAATAACTTGAGTTTCTTTGCAACTTGACGGGGCTGTTTATCCACCATCCGGACTATCCTGGGTTGCTACCTTTCATTAATTTTTCTCTGCTGTCCATTAGCCCCAGTCTCATGGGGTGTAAATTTCTTGATTATGTTGCATATCGTGTACAAAGGAACATCAAGATCTCTATAGATGGACTTGCAACCTTGAGATTGTATTTTGGTCCTCAATATTCAATTATAAGGGTTTAGCACTGAGGGTTTTGATCCATGCTCAGAATAAATATAATATCAAAAGTAAATGGATCTTCAGCACAGGACATATGATACTTCAGATTGAGTGTAAATTATTTTTATTTATCCGACTCAAGTGATATACAGATATTTTCCAATGTTTTGGTAGTATATCTGCCTTTTCAAGGATATCTCTAACATATATACAAGAACAAAATCATAATACTGAATCAAAATAATATATTGACATCATATTTAAACTGAAACGTTTCATAAACCAAATAATGAAAGGTCATATTGAATAAATCAAAACATCATAATACATATATCCAAATAATAATTGAAATATGTTATATTAGGTATGGACAAGTCTGTCATAGTAGAATAGTATACATAGACTGTAATATGCTATAAAATATAAACAGGCTGAATATATGCACTGATAAACAGATATATCAAGTTTCGAATAAATTCTTAATATCTTGGCTCAATGAGTGACACTCCTGGTATGATCTGAAAATGGATAAACAGACGAGACTAAAAGACCCAAGTTTATAAAATCCCAATGAAAGTGGACAAAAGCCAGTGAAATAAAAAAAAAAGAAAAAATGAAAAAGGAAAAGGGCCACAATTCAGTGCATGAGCAAATTAAAATGGAAATTCAGTGACAGCAGGAAAAGGGACAGTGTTGAGTTATTTACCTGTACAAGCACACCGGTCATATAGGATGAGGTGCTTGGTTGTGATATGGTTTGAGAGTGTTCACTAAATGATATTGTGATATAGAATACCTGTTGAATTGAAGTAGATTTCAGTGTGTGAGTCAGAAAGGGAGCACGCTGCATGTGCCCACACGCGGCAGGAAATCAGCAGGACCTTAAACATCATCATGTGACCCGTGTGACAGGTGACTAAGTTCACAAGCTCGATCTCACTGCTAGATTGTATACTTTCTCCCCAACATTACAAGACAGGCAGTAGTGTCTCTATGGCACATACATTATCTTGTTAATAATGCTGGATCATTCCCCCCCACTCGAACAGCCAACAGTCCCATAAAAAGTGTGAAAGCAATTGTAAAATAAATATATGTCCTGGTTTCTGGTATCGCACCCTACAACCTGTTGCCCTGGGCTCTTCAACCTTCAGTGCCTAGTGAAAAATATGGGTCTGGCTCAGTGTATTGGAGACATCATAGCAGTTAGTCTCCACTCACTAGCTCAGAGACAACTGAAAATGAGAGAGAGAGAGCCTGTTGGGAGAAAAAGTTGTGAAATATGGCAGCTACTAAAATGGCTCAACTTATTCTGAAATGACAGGTATGCTTTAATGAGTTAGAACAAATTTAGACATGCTCAAATTCATATTGTCATAATAGAGTATTGTGGGTAGATTAAGAGGGAATAAAATAAATATAATTAATTTTAGAATAAAGAGGTAACTACTAAATCGAGGGGTAAGCGGTTCTGAATATTTCCTGAATGAACTGTACATTACTCTGATTATGCATGATATAAACATTGCTTATTCATGTATTTGAATGGAATAGGTAATGGAATAGAGTAGAATCAATCAACCAATTGGCGTGATCCTGCAGGCAAATCACCTTCTGATTGACTGTGATTTATTATACTAAGGTAATGGGAAGTAGTGAATTTCACAGTCATACCTTACCTACCTGTGTACATCCATATTTCTGTATTTGGGATTAATCATATATTTAGTCCTTCTTTGCAAATATCTACATTGTGATTATGGGTTAATAAATCTGTTCAGTCCATTTTGTCATTTAAGGCTGATGTTATATCTCTACTAAACCTCTCCGGCTTCGGGCTATGTATATTAGCATATCTAATCTTTGTTCAACAACTCTTCTCTCACATTGATTTGGTGCTAGATAGAATCATGCAAACTGACATTACATTAAGAACATCTAATAAGAAATCTCTACAAATGGGGGGAAAATATAAGGTATGTAATCCATGGCATTGGCATTAATCCATGGCATTGCTTTTATTATATTAAATAATACACTTATTAAATATTTGTTCAATTCCTAGATATTTCGCTAGTTTGACTTTAATAAGGGTATTATTTTATCATTGTTTTGTGAATTTAGGTTTTTATCAGGTCTCAAAAACATAACAAAGTAATGTGATGGATCTTTACATGTTTTGGAAGGCAAAGCAAAATGCTTACATAAGCAGAATAGGTAATGGTTTCATACCAAGATGACCTGAAAGCGCTGTAGGAAGATCTGACAATCCTGATCATGATCTGAATAATAAGCTAATGACAGTACCAAGTGATAGCAGTAAATTGCGACAAGCCCATGAGACTATAGTCGCTGCTATGAGGCACTATCTCCACTCAGAGGTGACTTTCGGTAAGTGATAATTGTGCTCTGTCAAAGGCAGAATGAATGCAGACCACTGAGAGATAAAAATATATAGTACAGAAAAAGGAACAGAATGGTAGTGCTCGCTCATCACTAGTTGGGTACCTTGTTAAATGCATTAAAGAAGAACTAACCTTTTTTTTATTTTTTATATAGGTATTTATGTATTACAGTCATATGAAAAAGTTTGGGCACCCCTATTAATGTTAACCTTTTTTCTTTATAACAAATTAGGTTTTTGCAACAGCTATTTCAGTTTCATATATCTAATAACTGATTGACTGAGTAATATTTCTGGATTGAAATGAGGTTTATTGTACTAACAGAAAATGTGCAATCCGCATTTAAACAAAATTTGACCGGTGCAAAAGTATGGGCACCCTTATCAATTTCTTGATTTGAACACTCCTAACTACTTTTTACTGACTTACTAAAGCACTAAATTGGTTTTGTAAAAGTTGTCTCAGAGATTTAAACTGTCAGTTTCCACTGTGAGGAACATAGTAAGGAAATGGAAGAACACAGGTACAGTTCTTGTTAAGCCCAGAAGTGGCAGGCAAAGAAAAATATCAGAAAGGCAGAGAAGAAGAATGGTGAGAACAGTCAAGGACAATCCACAGACCACCTCCAAAGACCTGCAGCATCATCTTGCTGCAGATGGTGTCAATGTGCATCGGTCAACAATACAGCGCACGTTGCACAAGGAGAAGCTGTAGGGGAGAGTGATGCGAAAGAAGCCGTTTCTGCAAGCATGCCACAATCAGAGTCATCAGTTATTAGATATATGAAACAGAAATAGCTGTTGCAAAAACCCAATTTGTTATAAAGAAAAAAGGTTAACATTAATAGGGGTGCCCAAACTTTTTCATATGACTGTACTTGTATTAGTGATGGGCAAATAGTAACTATTCGTATTTTCGGATTATTCACAATGAATCCCAAAGTTCTAGTCCTGTAGTAGTCACAAATAATGAACTCAATGCAAGTCAATGGGAAACCCAAGCATTTTTCTTGTGAATAATACTGGAATAGTACTCGGTATTTGGGAAGCATTATAAAAACGCAAATGATTACTATTCGCCCATCACTATTTATTATATACTTTACTACTAGTGGTGAGTGAACTCGTGGATATTCAGGTTCACCGAACCATCAAGGAAAAAAAAAATTGTGTTATGCAAGCGAACGTGACCCTGAATGAACCCCATACAATTCAATGGGGATGAGACATTTGAGTCTGTAAAATGTATGTCAGAAGCACTAGGGGGCTGTGGGGAAAGTTAAATGTAGTAAGAGTGTAGCACCCTATGGGACCTGCAGGGCATAACTCGTCACCGGGCCAGTGGTTTTATGGGGTTGCTGTGAATGGCCTGACCCGGCTCCATGGCTCCGTTGGCTGCAGACAAAGAGAGAGTCAAAAGGAGAGATGGGGAATTTGCTTTGCAGCACCACCAGTGGTGCGCGACCAGGGATTATCCGCCGCTGCGAGATGTCTCTCTTCTCCGGGGCTGATGTTACCGCAGCTCAGATAGTCCAGCTCCCCACAGGTGGAGTGAGCCCCGGGGAGGACAGTGGTGATGGGGGGAAGGGCCGTTGGCATCAAAGCGCGGGGCGGCGGCGCCGGCAAATCAAAGTCTCACACAGGGGCTGCGGTTCCAGGTGTTTTACTTACAGTTCGTGTGCTGTGCCCATAGAGTACTGGTCATCGCCGAGATGGGCCCCAGCCGATCCCGGATGAATCAGAGGTCACCACCGGTATTGTGAAGTATGTGAGACCTTCCTCCTTGCGGCTTGCAGTATAGATCCCCGTGGCATGAAGCTACTTGGGGACCCCAGTGTCCTTGGCTTTAATTGCCATCCCATACGTAGGCAGCGTGAAACTTGTTATGGACCCGACTCTGGCCGTGGCTCCTATCTCTATATGCTGCTGGTGCCCCAGGACTTTTGGTGGTGGGTGATGGGACGTGAAATCCCTCTTACTTGCAGATTCTGCTAGTACAACGTGAAGTATGTTCTACCCTTCTGCACCCTGTGTGGCGCCGGTCCCGAAGGGGCTGTTGGGGCTCACCCTCAGGTTACTGAGTTGCTCCTCTGTCTCACAGCTCCACTCGGTCAGCTCCTGCTTCTCTCTCTGTCCGTCCTGTGCAAACTCAGTGCGGTGTCATGGCCCCTGGTCCTGGGACTATTTCCTCCAGCCTCCTGTCCCCAAGACCAGTCTGCTAAACTCTGCTCTTCTAGGGATGTCTGCTCCCTTCTGCTCCAAAACTGTTCTGAGGTAAAACTCCTTCTAAAGTGAAACTAAGTGTGTTCACTCACTTCCCAGACAGCCCCCACCTTTTTGATGACTCATCGTGCCAGGGAATTTCCCAGCCAGGCTTCCTGAGTAACGTAAGTGCTGGCTCACTAACTGGGTGTTTATGTAAGTGTATTGTGTAAGCTACAAGCACCAGCAATTAACCTCCTCTTACCCGGGATAAGCATTACACCTTAAGACAGATGCAATACTTTGTGGCGACTCAAGCCTCAGGGGCGCCACAAAAGCAAGATAATTATACATACTGTGTTTTCCAGAGCATCATGCTGCAGTCAGACTCTCTTCCGGGCCCACTAATTAAGGGTCATCAATATTCACTGCTTCATCATCCCACCCTCTGTGCCAGTGTCTGTGATTGGTTGCAGGTTTCTATACACACCCCCCCACCTTGTGTCCGCGTCTGTGATTAGGTCAGTCAGTCCAAAATACAAAGGTTTCCCCCCAGTTTTGATATCCAGCCACGGTAAAGCAGACAGGTGGGGGGTTGTATTATCAGGATGATGGGAGCCATGGATATTATCCCTCCTCAAGCCTAAAAATACCAGCTTTCATGTGCCCAGAATTGTTGCATACATTAGATGTGAAAATGCTGGTGCTTTACCCAGTCACTCTGATTGCCCTTTTGTGGTGGCAATCGGTGTATTATAAGGGGTTAATGACAGCTGTGATTTGTCAGCTGCCATCAAGCCCTAGATTAGTGATGGGAGGCGTCTATGAGACCCCCCATTATTAAGCCTGTAAGTGAAAAGAAATAAAACACAAACACTGCAAAAATCCTTTATTTGAAATAAAATACACACACTCTTTTTCACTCCTTTATTAACCCCCAAAACACCCTTGAAGATCTGGCGTAATCATACTATGTCCCATGACTATCCGGTCACTGCTACATTCGGAGCCTGGAGAGAACAAAATCACGTCCGCTTTCCACAAGCTCCTGGAAATACTGACATCCAAGGGGGAGTCCGGCTGTGAGATTTGATATCACTCAGTTCATCGGAGGTCATAATCGGGTTCCCATGGTATGACCTCCGGTGACCTGACTGCTGAACTATCGGAGTGCGGGACACAATTGTGACCCACAATCCGACAGTCCAGTAGCGGCTTCAAAGTGAAAGTGAAAGTGCTGCTTATCAGACAATCCGGCAACACTTTCACTTTCAAGCCGCTGCCAAACTGTTGGATTGAGGGTCACGGTCGTGTCCTCAATCCATCAGTTTGGGAAGGAGGAGGAGCACACCAGACATATAATATAATTAGAAACAGAGGGGTGCTAACAGTGCAACCATGAAACATGGAAAAAGGGAGAAAAAGATGTTGCACATAACACAAGCACAGCCCAATATAATGTAAAAAGTACAAAACCTTTATTGAACAACAATAAAAACAATTAAACATCAAATACAACAAACTGCATACCCTGTACCCACTAGTCTCAAATAATCACCTATAGTGATGTCCTCACAATGCAAAAACAATCAATTTATAGCACACAGGAGTAAAGAGCCCCCGAATAAACAGTTTAAAAACAGGCAGTAATGTAGTGCAATCCTGTGGTCAAGAGTCAGTATAATCGCAGGACAAAGGACTGCGCAAAATTCAACTACCTATATAACTAGTAATGCAGTCAAAAGATGAGATCAAATAACAGTAATGTAACGTCCTGGATGTGGATTCACTGGGCCATGCACTGGACTCCCCCAGAGAGGCAACCCGGAGCTAACCCCTATACAGGGACTGTCCACTCACCCCGCCAGAGGGCCTAGATGCACGGTAGCCAGAACACGGGAGGTACGGAGTCCAAGTCCTACAAAAGTCTGCTAGAGTCCAAAGGGAAACGTAGGCAGGACGGATGACTGGAACCGGGTTCAGGTGCCGAGAAGGAACAACAGACCAGATCTGGATCCAGAAGAGATGTGCAGAGCGAGGTTACCAGGAACCAGTGACAGGATCAGACTGACAGATGATGGCGGGATCCACAGCAGACAGTCACGGGACTCTTCCTGGGGGCTCCGCAATTGGGACAATGTCAGGGCGGCAGACAGGCACTGAGGAAGAGACAGAGTTAATCTGGAGACAAAGTACAAAGGGACCTGAACACTTAGCTGTGGGAACACGTTGAACAGGCAACGCCCACCTGGAAGAGGAAGTTATATATACCCTGTATTAGCCATATCCTGTTCCTGGGATTCTGGCCCTTTAAGAGGAGGTGAGCGAGCGTGCGCTCGCCCTAATGCGCATGCGCGAGGCCCGAGTGCCGGAGGCCAGAGCAGGAAGTTGCGGTGAAGATGCAGGAGATGCAGGGGAGCCAGGCAGAGGATCCGGAGACGCAGGGGGACGCCGAGACCGACGGATGGACGGCAGAGGAGACGCACAGGAGGGGGAGCGAGAGGGACCACCGCGGGCAGGAGAACCGGAGACCGGAGCGGTGAGTGACAGGCGGCGATGGGACCTGGGGAGTGTGACAAGTAAAGTGGTTCAAGAGAAAACCAACAGACCTGGAAAGGAAAATAGCCAACCAGGAACCCTGCAAAAAGATAATAAAGTGGCAGGGACGCCTGTGACAATGCAGGCAAAGAGACCGTAACCCTGGTAAAGCACCAGTGAATGAATAGTGCGAACAGGGGCGGGGGAGGGGGGGGTTTGAACTCCTGTGGCCGGAGATCAGCGTGGATGAGTGGGTATGCAGCTGGACAGGGTTACTGTCTTCTTGCCCGCATTGTCACATGCGTCCCTGTCACTTTATTCTCTTTTTGCAGGGTTCCTGGTTGGCAAATTTCCTTTCCAGGTCTGTTGGTTTTCTCTTGAACCACTTTACTGCTATTTGAGCTCATCTTTTAACTGCATCACCAGTTATATGGGTAGTTGAATTTTGCGCAGTCCTTTGTCCTGCGATTATACTGACTCTTGACCACAGGGTTGCACTACATTACTGCCTGTTTTTGAACTGTTTATTCAGGGGCTTTTTACTCCTGTGTGCTATAAATTGATTATTTTTGCATTGTGAGGACATCACTATAGGTGATTATTTGAGACTAGTGGGTACAGGGTATGCAGTTTGTTGTATTTTAATTGTTTTTATTGTTGTTCAATAAAGGTTTTGTACTTTTTACATTATATTGGACTGTGCTTGTGTTATGTGCAACATCTTTATCTCCCTTTTTTCAATCCATCAGTTTGGCAGTAGCTTTAAAGTCAAAGTGAAAGTGCTGCCAGTCTGACAATCTGGCAGCACTTTCACTTTCAAGGCGCTGCTGCACTATTGGATTGTGGGTCACGACCATGTCCCCGATTCGACAGTCCTGCAGCTGCTTCAATGTGAAAGTGCTGCTGGATTGTCAGACCGGCAGCACTATCACTTTCAAGCCATTCCTAGACTGTCGGATTGCAGGTCATGGCCAAGTCCTGCTGTCCTACAATTCGGCAGCACTTTCTCATTGTGAAGATAGACCCTGTGCCTCTCCATCTTGAAAAACCTCTTGTACCATGCGAAACACGTGTCGATGAAGTCCAGGTTCCTCACTGGGGGGTCTCTCAAACTGAAGATTTAATCTTTATCCCTCTGACTTCCAGGTAATTAACTTTTTACTTGTTACGTATGATATTGAATGGTTGATCTGCTTATACACATCCCACATGGGATTACTCCTATATTGCGCCTTATAGCTGTCCTCTGACATTCATATGTATAGTCCTGGTTAGTCATTATACCCTCAGTTTGGGACACTTCAACACTGACAGGGGGTCTCAGGATTCACCTGATTAAGATTTTAATGTAATTTATCACACTGTGACCGATGTATTCACAGGATTTATGGTTATCCTGAGTATCTTTGGTGGTTTTCCTGAGACCATTCCTGTCTGTGTAACAATTCTGTCACCGTAACAATCTTTATATTCCCCCAGATGATTCATTTTGGTGATGTTTTATCATGTTTTTAATTGTCTATTGTCTATTGTGGTTTTTTCATATGTAATAAAATTGTCCATTTTTTGCACATATACTCCTTGTCCTCTTGTGTATACATGCTACATGCATATGAAGTTCGTAGTTTGGCTTCTTATCCTGAGTAATTTGGAAAGGTTCAAGAAAGGGTTGATATTGACTTTTAGGATTTCTACGTCCAATACATTGCATCAGAGATCAAGTCCTCTTTCTTGTGAAGAGGATATCTGCATATTTGAATTTCCAGAAGAATATTGCATGGCCTATAAGTCTCCTTACTTGTGACTCTCTGCAAGGATAAATGTTTCCCTTAGACCTTCAACTATATATATATATATATATATATATAAATAAAAAACCCACATAAGTTTGGTATTGCAGTAAACAAACTGACCTGAAGAATCATATTGTCGGTCGTCCTTACCACACAATGACCTTCGTAAAAACAAAATACCAAGAACAATGGTGGAATTTCATTTATTTTTTTTTAATTTCAACTCATCAGGATTATTTTTCCCAGTTTTCTGTATATGACATGAGGAATTATTAGATTCAAAACTTCAATTTGTTCTGCAAAAGCAAGCGCTTATGTTTCTATGTGGATAGAAAATAAAAATGTCATGGCTCCTGAAAGAAAGCGAGGAAAAAATACAAAAGTGAAAACCTTGAAGAGGTTAAAAAATGCTCGCCTATAAACATGACAACTAAGTATGTCTCACATCTTGTCGGCCCCAGCAGATGATGGCCCCTGCAGATGATGGCTCCAGCAGATGATGGCCCCAGCAAATGATGGTCCAAACAGATGATGGCTCCAGCAGATGATGGCCCCGGAAGATGTTGGCCCCAGCAGATGATGGTCCCAGCAGATGTTGGCTCCAGCAGATGATGGCCCCAGCAGATGATCTCCCCAGCAGATGATTGTCCCAGGAGATGATGGTCCCAGCAGATGATCACCCCAGCCTATGTTCAGTTACTTCTGATTGAGTGTTTGTGGTGCAAATATCTTTCTGTCTACACATCTATCCTCAGATTTCATTGGAAATCTGCATTATGTGTACACGGTGTAAATGTAGTATTTCACTTCTATATAGATATGGTATCCTGCACTGGGTCTAATATTTGAGTTCTATCATAGCAGACGTTGTCTTATTTTTTACATTTCATTTACGCTGCTGCAGACTCACTATTGCTCTGTCATGTATTTAATGAGCTAAATTCTTCAGCCAGTAAGCCGGCTCAACATTTTTGTACTGCAGCCAAATCATACATTACAAAATGGAAACCTACTCACCCTTTTCCCTAGATTCATCTAGTAAATTAGAAATTAAGTTTATATTAAAATTGAAACACACCGATAAGGGGTGAGAAGTTAAAAACTACAACTTTTGAGCAAGAACATCAATTGTGATCGAGTGGCGGTGACTAGTGCAATACTTTTCAACTTTACATTGACATTTTATATTAAAGAGGTGTCCAAAACCAAATGCCAATTTATACTAAAAGTCAATTTAATCTAATCACTTCTGAAATAAACTTCAATTAAAGGGAACCTGTCACAAGATTTGGTGACTATAAGCTGCGGCCACCACCAGTGGGCTGTTATATACAGCATTCTAACATGCTGTATATAAGTGTCAAGACCGCTGTGTAGAACGTAAAAATCACTTTATAATACTCACCTAAACGGTCTGTTCAGTGCAGAATGGTCAGATGGGTGTCTCCATTCTCCGGGTGCGGCGCCTCTTCTTTCGGCCATCTTTGTCCTCCTTCTTCTGAAGCCTGGGTGCATGACGCGTACTATGTCATTCACACAGGCCGGCATTGAGGTCCTGCGCAGGTGCACTTTGATCTGCCCTGAGCAGGGCACATCAAAGTATTGTAGTGCTCATGAGTGATACCTCAATGCCGGCCTATGTTCATGATGTAGGACACGTCATGTACCGAGACTTCAGAAGGAGGAGGCTAAAGAAGGCCGAAAGAGGAGGCGCCACACCCGGAGAACGGAGACACTCATCTGACCATTCTGCTCTGAACCGACCATTTAGGTGAGTATTATTAGTGTTATTTTTATGTTCTACACAGCAACCAGGGCTCTTATATACAGCATGTAAGAATGCTGTATATGAGAGTCCACTGGTGGTGGCCGCAGCTTATAGTCACCAAATCTGGTGACAGGTTCCCTTTAAATATTGCCTACCATTCCCTCTCTACTCTAACTCCTTCTCTTTTTTTTTCACTTCCAAGGATTTTTCAGTTAAATATTCCTGCATGCACTGGGTGGGGAAGATACCACACTGCCAGTGTGCATTGAAGAGCAGAGAATGTGGCCAACAAGAAGTGCAGAGATTAGCTCTGATCCTGATATGGACGTCACAGCTCTGCCATGGGATATCATTGGTGACGTTTGATTGGGGGCTGAGCTGGTCTCTGCTCTCCTAGCTTCCCACATTCTCTCTGTTTCAAAGGGCACTGACAGTGTACTCTTTTTCTGGCTCGTAACTTCTCAATAGACCAGGAGAGGGAGCCCAATCTCGGTGCACATTCAAATGAATATAGCGCAGGGAGCGCATTCTGAACATGTATCTGAATTGACAACTGGCACACGCTCAGTAGAACAGTGACTCGTCCAGCCCCAATCAAATGAATCGTCATCATAAGTAAAAACAACCAACAGACAAGAAGTTATAGTAGCCTGTGAACAGTAGGGAATTTTTAATAGAAGTACAGTGTTCAGCATAAACGAGTACTCCCCCTTTAAAAAGTAATAGTTTAATCAATAGCTCTCTGAATACAAGAACAATTTCCAAAGTATTCTTCAGAAATGCAACAGATTTGTATTTTGAATCATTGTCATTTTGGAAAAGGGCACGTCTACTATGGGCACAGAGTGATGGTAGCATCTTCTCTTACAACATAGAACAGTATAGATGTGAACTCATGATACCATGAATGATATGTAGCTCCCCGACACCAGGAGCACTCATTCAGCCTCACATAAGGACACTGCCACTACCATGTTTCACAGTACTACCACCACTTCGTGCTCTTGGTAGAAATGTACTTTTCAAACATGACAATTATCCAAAACACACAACCCAAATGAACACCTCTGGGGAATTATGAAGAGACAAGATGAGCATCATTCTTCATCCAGCATCCAGGCTCTAAAAGAGGTTGTTATTGGGAATGGAAAAAAGTTAGATGTTGAAATATGTTGCCAACTTGCTCATTCCATCCCTAGATGACTTGCTGCTGCCCTTAAAAATCATGGAGGTCATACAAAATACTTAAAAATCATGGAGGTCATACAAAATACTAGATGTGGTTCTTTTTGATGTGTGTCTTAGGCGTAAGCCTTGCTTTCATGTTAAGGATTAAAAAATGTTCTATGAAACTCATGCTGGTCAATATTTGGGAAATTATTCTTGTGTTCAGTGAGATAGGGCGGCACGGTGGCTCAGTGGTTAGCACTGCAGTCTTGCAGCGCTGGGGTCCTGGGTTCAAATCCCACCAAGGACACTATCTGCAAGGAGTTTGTATGTTCTCCCCGTGTTTGCGTGGGTTTCCTCCGGGTACTCCGGTTTCCTCCCACACTCCAAAGACATACAGATAGGGACTTTAGATTGTGAGCCCCAATGGGGACAGTGTTCCTGATGTATGTAAAGCGCTGTGGAATTAATAGCGCTATATAAATGAATAAAATTATTATTATTATTATTTATATTGATTAAAATCTTTCTTTTCAAAGGGGGTGTACTCATTTATGCTCAGCTCTATTTATTAGAAGAGTGGTTAGATTATTAAATTAAATAAAAAGACATTTAGTATTCATCTATGGTTTTGGACAACCCCTCTAATGTTTATATTTTCTATTATTAAGAGGATAGGACTTCAGATTGGGTTACTACTGTTGCAGCCAATATGGCTTCACTTCCTGCTGCCCACTAAAACATAGTAGAAACATTCCATTAGCATTTTACACTACTTATAAGTCAACATTTTTTCATTTGTGGGTAAAAATACTCTAAAATGGACAGACTGCAGTGACTTTATTTGGCCTCCAGATGACACTGTTACATCTACTTTATGTAAATAAAACATTTGGCGAATGACTTAATGTCACCGTATGCCTCATTTCATTTGCTGCCAACAGTGGGCTACCTATAAAAGCATCAACAGATTTCTTCATACATATTAGATCTCGTGCAACACAGAAATGAAATTAGTAGGAAATGAGCACATTTAAAAACAAACAAATGTTTACAAAATTTGTTAAAAAGGCCTTTAGATTACTAAATTATAAAAAAAAAATCATACACAAGAGTAAAATGCCTTTGCTGTATAAATAATAATAATATTTATTTTAGCAATTTAATACAAGAAGGGAGACGCATATATTATACTAGCTGTACTACCCGGCTTCGCCCGGGTTAATAACTGTTGTTAACAAAATAGAATGTATTAACCAAAATTTATTCTGCACACAATATCCACTGCCCAGGATAGTAACTGTTTCTCTGTTTCTCTCCAATTCTCTGTCTGTCTCCCCCTCTGTATATATCTCTTTCTCTCTCTCTATCTCTTTGTCTGTCTCTTTCCCTGTCTGTCTCTTACTGTCTCTGTCTCTTTCTCCGTCTGTCTCAATCTCTTTCCCTGTCTGGCTATCTCTTTCCCTGTCTGTCTATCTCTGTCACTTTCCCTGTCTGTCTCTTTCCCTGTCTGTCTCTTTCCCTGTGTCTCTCTCTTTCCCTGTGTCTGTCTCTTTCCCTGTGTCTGTCTCTTTTTCTTCGTCTGTCTCTTTCCCTGTGTCTGTCTCTTTGTCTGTGTCTGTCTTTTTGTCTGTGTCTCTCTCTTTGTCTGTGTCTCTCTCTTTGTCTGTGTCTGTCTCTTTGTCTGTGTCTGTCTCTTTGTCTGTCTCTTACCCTGTCTGTCTCTTTCCCTGTCTGTTTCCCTGTGTCTGTCTCTGTCTCTTTATCTGTCTGTCTCTTTATCTGTCTGTGTCTGTCTCTTTATCTGTCTGTGTCTGTCTCTTAACTTGTCTCTCTCTTTCTCTCTGTTTCACTGTCTGTCTCTTTCCCTGTCAGTCTGTCTCTTTGTCTGTAAATAAGAAAGCCGCGGAGACACCATCACGTGTTTCTCAAAGCTGGCAGGAAACTAGCCAGGTTTTTCACCGGGAAGGAACAACCACGGGAAGGGCAGTCTCCAGTCAAGAAGACCACCTATACCAAACATGGTATCCATCCACAGACAGCCGTTTCGGGGTATTTGCCCCTCATCAGTGTGGAGTAGGAATCTGGCTAGTGGGGGCAATGCCTAGTAAAAGACTACTTAAGCAAGCATTGTTGACCTTAGGGAGATCAACATATCCACTGCGGAGACACCATCACGTGTTTCTCAACGCAGTGATTCTAGAGCATTGCCCCCTGGGAAGTATGCAAATAAGAAAGCCGCGGAGACACCATCACATGTTTCTCAACGCTGGCAGGAAACTAGCCAGGTCTTTCACCGGGAAGGAACAACCACGGGAAGGGCAGTCTCCAGTCAAGAAGACCACCTATACCAAACATGGTATCCATCCACAGACAGCCGTTTCGGGGTATTTGCCCCTCATCAGTGTGGAGTAGGAATCTGGCTAGTGGGGGCAATGCCTAGTAAAAGACTACTTAAGCAAGCATTGTTGACCTTAGGGAGATCAACATATCCACTGCGGAGACACCATCACGTGTTTCTCAACGCAGTGATTCTAGAGCATTGCCCCCTGGGAAGTATGCAAATAAGAAAGCCGCGGAGACACCATCACGTGTTTCTCAACGCTGACAGGAACAACCACGGGAAGGGCAGTCTCCAGTCAACTAGGCATTGCCCCCACTAGCCAGATTCCTACTCCACACTGATGAGGGGCAAATACCCCGAAACGGCTGTCTGTGGATGGTGTGAGGTAGCACGGTCGGCTGCGCAGCAGAAGACACGGGATCCAGGCATCAAGGTTCACAGCACACGGTTTTAATGTCCAAAACAAAAGTCCATAACACAATACAAGTGCCTCTCCAGCAGAAAACTCAGGGAGTTCTGTTCACTTCCCCACACCCGGCACACCTGCCCTTGTTCCTGATTCTATTTAACCCTTCCTTCAGTCTGTAGGGAAACAGCATTAACCCTATAGTGGGTTCACTTTCTATCATGGAGTGAGCACAACCTGGGTGAGACATACCGGCCGTCATAGATAACCCCGGTCACAGTCTCACATACCCCCCCCCTCAGTTCAAGCGCGCGGGGTTGAACTCCAGCCATCAAACACGGCCCGCGGGACAAGGCATCGGCGTTGCCCTGCAACCTACCGGCCCGGTGTTCAACCGTAAACCGGAAGTTCTGCAGAGAAAGGAACCACCGGGTAACCCGGGCATTCCGTTCCTTGGCGGACCTCATCCAGACCAGTGGAGAGTGATCCGTCACCAAGCGAAACTGCCGTCCCAGCAGGTAATAGCGTAGGGACTCCAAGGCCCACTTGATCGCCAGGCACTCCTTCTCCACTACGCTATAATTCCGCTCGGGAGGGGTGAGCTTCCTACTTAAGAAGGTGACGGGGTGTTCCTCCCCCTGAACTACCTGAGACAGCACTGCCCCCAGGCCGACCTCAGAGGCGTCAGTCTGTACTATGAACTCCTTCCGGAAATCAGGGTTGACAAGAACGGGCTGTCCGCACAGGACCCCCTTCAGGGCCCGGAAGGAGTCCTCGGCCTGCGGAGTCCAGCGCACCATGACGGACTTCTTGCCTTTGAGAAGGTCCGTCAAGGGGGCTGATAGTCCCGCAAAATCCTTTACAAACCTCCTGTAGTACCCCACGATACCCAGGAAGGCCCTAACCTGCTTCGTGGTCAGGGGTCTAGGCCACTTCTGGATCGCCTCAACCTTGTTAATTTGGGGCTTAATCACTCCTTGGCCTATCACGTAGCCCAAGTAGCGGGCTTCCGTGAGTCCCAATGCACATTTCTTGGGATTGGCTGTCAGTCCGGCTGTTCGAAGCGCGTCCACCACCGCTTGTACCTGTTCCAAGTGGGTCTGCCACTCGGAGCTGTAAATAATGATGTCATCAAGGTACGCTGATGCATACGCCTGGTGGGGTTCCAGCACTAAGTCCATCAACCTCTGGAACGTGGCTGGAGCGCCATGTAACCCAAAAGGCAAGACAACATAGTGGAAGAGACCCTCCGGCGTAACAAAAGCGGTTTTCTCCTTGGCGGACTCCGTCAGTGGCACCTGCCAGTACCCCTTGGTCAGGTCGAGCGTGGTAAAATACCGCGCCTGTCCCAGCCTATCAATCAGCTCATCCACTCTGGGCATGGGGTAGAGATCGAACTTGGATATTTCGTTCAATCTCCTAAAGTCATTGCAGAACCTTAAGGAGCCATCGGGTTTTGGTATTAGGACGATCGGACTAGCCCATTCACTCCGGGATTTTTCGATGACCCCCAGGCGTAACATTGTCTTTACTTCCTCCGATATGGCTTGTCTTCGAGCCTCCGGTACCCGGTATGACTTCAGGCGTACCTTCAGGTGGGGCTCGGTGACAATATCATGTCGTATCAGACTGGTCCTACCGGGCAGCTCGGAGAAGACATCGGGGTTCTGCTGAACCAACCGTCTGGCCTCTCGCCTCTGAGTCTTGGTGAGGGCTTCTCCAATCCTTACTTCCGGTTCGTCCTCTCCGGAGGTCGCTGGAGCCGGAGGTGAAGGACCCGAAGGGGAGGGAGATGGGGAAAAAACAGCCATCAGGCTTTCCCGTTCCTGCCAGGGTTTTAATAGGTTGACATGGTATATTTGTTCAGGTTTCCGCCTACCGGGCTGCAATACTTTATAGTTAACCACCCCGACTCTTTCCTTTATCTCGTAGGGGCCTTGCCACTGAGCCAGGAATTTACTCTCCGCCGTGGGGATTAATACCAACACCCGATCCCCGGGTTTAAAGGTCCGCACGGTGGCTTGTCTATTGTAGCGGCCGCTTTGCGCGGCCTGAGCCTCCTGTAAATGCTCCTTCACAATTGGCATGACCGCGCTTATGCGGTTCTGCATACCCAAAATGTGTTCAATCACACTTTTATGGGGGGTGGGCTCTTGCTCCCATGTTTCCTTTGCCAGGTCCAACAATCCCCGGGGATGTCGCCCGTATAACAACTCAAAAGGCGAAAACCCCGTGGATGCCTGTGGCACCTCACGGATGGCAAACATCAAATAGGGAAGCATCATATCCCAGTCTTTCCCGTCTTTTGAAATCACCCTTTTTAGCATGGTTTTCAGGGTTTTATTGAAACGCTCCACTAAACCGTCCGTTTGAGGATGGTACACAGACGTACGCAACTGCTTGATCTGGAGTAGCCGGCATAGCTCTTTGGTCACTTTAGACATGAATGGGGTCCCCTGATCCGTAAGGATCTCCTTGGGCAACCCCACCCGGCAGAACACAGCAAACAACTCCCGAGCTATAAGCTTTGCTGCAGTATGTCTGAGAGGTATCGCCTCGGGATACCGGGTGGCATAGTCAACGATCACTAGGATGTGTTGGTGCCCTCGAGCGGACTTTACGAGGGGCCCCACCAGATCCATCCCTATCCGTTCAAAAGGGACTTCTATAATGGGTAACGGTACCAACGGACTGCGAAAATGGGTCAGGGGTGCGGTAAGCTGACACTCCGGGCAGGTTTCGCAGAACCGTTTTACCTCCCCAAAGACTCCGGGCCAATAGAACCTTTGCAATATTCGCTCCTGCGTTTTCTTGACCCCCAGGTGGCCACTCATCAGGTGTTTATGAGCCAAGTCGAGGACCCGCCGACGATGCGGCTGGGGCACCACCAACTGCTCTACCCCCACGCCCCGTATTTCATCTACCCGGTAGAGTAAATCCTGCTTAAGAGCGAAATGGGGGTACCTTACCTGGGCACCGGGCAGCTGTGCCACCCCGTCAATTACTGTCACCTGACTCCGGGCATGTATTAATGTAGGGTCCTGGAGTTGGGCAGTCCCAAACGTATCCGGGGACGCCTCCAACTCCGGGATGGGTTCGACCGTCTCAGCCTCTCCTGCCAATACCTCTAGGGGCGACCTATCGGGTTCACACTCTGTCCCTATCATGGGGACCCCTACGGCAGGTGTCCCGGATTCAGGATTGTAGGGCTCAGGTCCCGGACTGACCAATATCTGAGGAGACTTAGGGGGTCCCTTCCATAAAGTCCAAAAATAGGGCAGATCCCTTCCTAGGATCACGTCATAAGGAAGAGTGTTAAGAAGTCCCACCTCATGTTGCACCTGACCGCAAGGTGCTGTGATGGTGACAATCCCCGTGGGATAGTCTCGGCGGTCCCCATGTATGCAAACCACCCCCACGGTACGTCCTGTGGCCTTTACTTTAGCCCTCAAGGTGGATCGCACAAGGGTCACTAAGCTTCCGGAATCCAACAATCCTGTAACCGGACATCCATTCACCTGTATTTGGCACAAGTGGGGCTCCGTCTCTGGGGAGACCAGGTCAGCGGTACACACCACCTGAGCATACATTGAACCCCGCCGGGTAACCCCACAATCCATGGGCTCCGTGGTGAGTGGACACTGGGCTTCCATATGTCCCACCCGCTGGCACCGCCAACATCTAATGGGGACGGAAACCCCCTTGACGGGTTGTCGTTTAGGGTACAGAACCTTCCGGACCTCAGGATTGGCGGCCGCGGCCTCAGGCGGGACGGTAGGGGACTCCTGCACCGTTGTCGGCGGTGGGTCCTTGGCCCTAGGCTTGGAGGGGCCGGACCGACGGGCGGTACGCAAAGTCTCAGTGTCCCGTATCAAGTCCTGCGTAGCCACATGCCGCTCTACCAGGGACACTAACTGGTCCAGGGTACTCGGGTCACCCTGTCCTACCCACCGTTGAACGGTGACGGGTAAAGTGCGCACAAAACGATCCACTACTACCCTTTCCACCATCTGCGCCGGGCTCAGAGTGTCAGGCTGCAACCATTTTTTTACAAGATGCAACAAGTCATAGGCCTGGGAGCGTACGGGTTTGGCTTCCTCATAGAACCACTGATTTACCCGCTGAGCCCGTACATAGGTATTCACCCCCAACCGTGCCAGTATTTCGGCTTTTAGGGTCACATAGTCAATGGCGTCCTCGGTACCGAGGTCCAGGTACGCTTTTTGGGGTTCCCCCGTCAGATAGGGTGACAATACCTCAGCCCACTGGGGGGTCGGCAGCTTTTCCCGCTCGGCCACCCGCTCAAACACCGCCAGGAACGCTTCCACATCGTCCCCCGGGGTCATCTTTTGCAACGCTTGTCTCACCGCTTTCCGGACGCTGCCGTCATCACCCGGTCCCGGGGTTGTTGCTGCCGGTCCGGCACGGATCGACTTGGCCAGGAGAACCATCTGTTCTTGGTGCCTTTTTTCCTGCAATTGCAAGGCTTGCTGCTGACGTGCATTGGCCTGCTCCATCTGTTCTTGGTGCCTTTTGTCCTGCGCTTGCAAGGATTGCTGCTGACGTGCATTGGCCTGATCCATCTGTTCTTGGAATTTTTTTTCCTGCACTTGCAAGGATTGGAGCAGGTGTGCATTGGTCTGTTGTTGATGTGCATTAGCCTGTTGTTGCTGTGCATTAGCCTGAGCCAAATGCTTTAGTATGTCCTCCATGGCGTCGCCTGGTTTGGGCTGTAGTATAGCCGCTCGAATCCAGGACATGCGCTGCTGGGTCACCAGGGATGGATGCTACACCTCACCGGCTGTGATGCCCGCCGATTCTCCACCATATGTGAGGTAGCACGGTCGGCTGCGCAGCAGAAGACACGGGATCCAGGCATCAAGGTTCACAGCACACGGTTTTAATGTCCAAAACAAAAGTCCATAACACAATACAAGTGCCTCTCCAGCAGAAAACTCAGGGAGTTCTGTTCACTTCCCCACACCCGGCACACCTGCCCTTGTTCCTGATTCTATTTAACCCTTCCTTCAGTCTGTAGGGAAACAGCATTAACCCTATAGTGGGTTCACTTTCTATCATGGAGTGAGCACAACCTGGGTGAGACATACCGGCCGTCATAGATAACCCCGGTCACAGTCTCACAATGGATACCATGTTTGGTATAGGTGGTCTTCTTGACTGGAGACTGCCCTTCCCGTGGTTGTTCCTTCCCGGTGAAAGACCTGGCTAGTTTCCTGCCAGCGTTGAGAAACACGTGATGGTGTCTTTCGGCGGCTTTCTTATTTGCATACTTCCCAGGGGGCAATGCTCTAGAATCACTGCGTTGAGAAACACGTGATGGTGTCTCCGCAGTGGATATGTTGATCTCCCTAAGGTCAACAATGGTTGCTTAAGTTGTCTCTTTGTCTGTGTCTGTCTCTTTGTGTCTGTCTGTTACCCTGTCTGTCTGTTTGTTACCCTGTCTGTCTGTTTCTTACCCTGTCTTTGTCTGCTTCTTTCCCTGTCTGTGTCTGCCTCTTTTCCTGGCTGCATTGTGACACGCCAACATTCCATTTAAGGACGTGGCTGCGCATTATTCTGAAGCTCTGGCTGCACTGTGGCTTCCAGCTCTATTCGCTTTAACGGAGGTAGGTTTTTTGGTGAATAACTGTAAAGCGCGGGGTTAAAATTTCCCCTCAAAACTGAATAACTGTATAGGGCAGGGTTAAAATTTCCCCTCAAAACATAGCCTATGACGCTCTCGGGGTCCAGAAGTGTGAGTGTGCAAAATTTTTTGCCTGTAGCTGCGACGGTGCAGATGGCAATCCCGGACATACACACACACACACACACACACATACATACACACATTCAGCCCTGTCTGTCTCTTTCCCTGTCAGTCTGTCTCTTTGTCTGTCTCTTTGTGTCTGTCTCTCACCTTGTCTATGTCTGTTTCTTACTCTGTTTGTGTCTGCCTCTTTCCCTGTCTGTGTCTGTCTCTTTGCCTGGCTGCATTGTGACACGCCAACATTCCATATAAGGGCGTGGCTGCGCATTCTTCTGAAGTTCTGGCTGCACTGTGGCTCTCAGCTCCATTCGCTTTAATGGAGGCAGGTTTTTTGGTGAATAACTGTAAAGCGCGGGGTTAAAATTTCCCCTCAAAACATAGCCTATGACGCTCTCGGGGTCCAGAAGTGTGAGTGTGCAAAATTTTGTAGCTGTAGCTGCAACGGTGTAGATGCCAATCCCGGACATACATACATACACACATACACACATTCAGCTTTATATATTAGATTGAGTCATTATACACAGAGTGATCTATTTCAAGTGCTTATTTATGTTAAAGGGAACCTGTCACCAGTTTTTTGCCCTATAAGGTGCGGCCAACACCACTGGGCTCTTATATACAGCACTCTAACATGCTGTATATAAGAGCCCAGACCGCTGGGTAAAACATAAAAAACACTTTAGAAGACTCACCTAGAACGTCGCTCCGGTGCACAATGGTCAGATGGGTGGCGCCGTTCTCCGGGATTGACACCTCCCCTTTTGGCCATCTTGGTCTTTCTTATTATGAAGCCGCGGTGCATGACACGTCTACGTCATACACACGCGCCGGTATTGAGGTCCTGCGCAGGCGCACTTTGATCTGCCCTGCTCAGGGCAGATCAAAGTATTGTGCAGGACTAAAGTATAGTGCAGGAATGTCTGCACTATGAGACTATTAAGGACATCCTGCTGGCCTTTTTGTACCATCCCTCCTAATAGATAGCGCACCAAGTTCTAGACTTTGTTTCTCCAGCAGGCCTCCTATGTGGAATTTGCCAGTCAACTACAACACTGCAATCGCTGGATCAATGGTTGGGCTGCCTACTTCCTTGTTGCCCTCTGGAAGGTGATCATGCTCAAACAGCTTATGGAGAATTGCCCCAGAAATGCAAGAGGGTGTAGCTAACTGAAAGCCCAGCACTCCAGAGCACGCAGACTGATTGGCCAACAAGTTTACAATCGACCCCGCTAGAGACTTGACATACCCAAAGATACTGGTAGACCCTTTAACCAGGGACTCGAGCTGCTACCAGTAGAGGCCCCACAAAGACAGGACTATCCTGCTACCTGGCAGAGGCCCCATCAGTACAAAGGTTTAGAAACAGAGCCTTTGATTTGGGGATGTTATAGGTGCGGGCTCCATGAACACAATGGCAAAAAGACTGTCTCCATGTCTGGAGCCCATCTTCTGGCCTAGCCAGTTGACATCAGCAAAAATGAACCATCAGAGCCTGAGAGCTGCCACCTTCAGGATACACCAGCAGAAAAGGAAGTAATATACTCTATCCACACCCTACGGCGGGTTGACCACCCTACATCAACCAACCTCCATTACCACATCCATTTTGTCAAGGTCAGTGACATCAAGGCCCAGGGACTTCAGGACACTGGTTCTCCCATCATCCAGGTCAGCCCAGATATTATCCCTCCAGATCACCATTTACCAGGCTGCTAACTTGATCATCTCCCTGGCTGGGGGTCAGCATTCGAACATCTCTCTGGCATGTGTGCTTTTGGACTGGGGGATCAACCAGGGAGAGGTCAAAGTGGGTCTCATGAATCGCCTCCCCACACCTAATATTTTGGGTAATGACCTAGCACAAGGACTATCCAGCCACTTTGTCAAAGTCATTACACGCAACCAAGCTAAGCAGCACCCTGATTTGAATCCTGCTGCCACGTTTTCCGAAGATAACCCACATTTCAAGCCTATGATCATCCTCCTGAGTTGGTGACAGTGAATATACCTGACCAGACTGTGGCTATTGACTGGGGGAGATAGATCGTGAGGAGTTTAGGAAAGTCCAGACTCATGTACCCCACTCTATAGCTTGTCCACAGTAAGGCAGATCGATCTGGGGGAAAAAAAATTAGGAGGAGGTACATAAATGGGAGAAGGGGATCTTATATTATTAAAAGCTGCCAAACGAAAAACCTGAAAAGCCCAAAACCCTGGACCCATGTCCATCTGCTCATAGAACCCCAGCAATACCAACCCCAACTTTTGCACTTGACCTATGATTTCCCAGCAGCTGGGCACATGAGGAGCTCAAAAAAAACCTGTGCTCACCTACTGTATAGTTTTTTGGCTGAGCTTCACTCCATAGGTGCAGAAATACCAAGCATCTTTTCTGGTGTGTCAATGATTGGGGGGAGAACCTTGTCGTGCCCCGCTACAATCCTTGACTGTGATAGGTGAACTTTTCCAGAGGGTTGCCATCAATTTAGTAGGCCACTTAGCCATCCCCAGCGGAAAGAGGTTCATCCTCGCCCTGGTCGACTTTGCCACTTGCTACCTAGAGGCCGTTGCCCTGTCATCCATAGATGTGGAGCATGTGGCTCAAGGTCTACTGGACATCTTTGGTCGAGTAGGGTTTCTGCAGGAGGTATAGACTGACAAGAGGGCGCAGTTCTAAAGTGAGCTGATTCAGACCCTCTGTGAGAAACATGGTTTACACCCCATGCGCACGTCACCCTTCCATCCTGAAAGTAACGAGTTGTGTTCATGAGTCTGTCTTGTCAAATACACCTGGACCAGCACCATATCGACTCACCACAGGGGCAGCCATGCCACTCAGGCAACCCACCTATCAGGTAACACTTCTAATGATGATTGCTGAGGTGGATGACATGTTGAATATGGGGGTCATAGTTACCTCCCATAGCCCATGGGCTGCCAGCATAGTCTTGGTGCCCAAGAAAGACAAGGGTTCTCACTTCTGTATAGACTATAAGCAAAATGAGGTCACCGTTATGGATTCCTACCCCATGCCTCGAGTGGATGAACTACTGGTTAGGTTAGGGGTTTCTCAGTTTATATGTACCATCAATCTGAGCAAGGGATACTGGCAAAAGCATGATTGGAAGCCTATCACATCTAGCAACTCCATTAAAAGTGTCCCAGGAAAGGATCCATCAGTCTTCAACACTAATTAAGAAGAGGGAGGAATGTGATGACTTGTGTGGGGTGAATCATTCTTAATTATGCTAAACATAGTATTCATTTGTTCAGTAAGTCAAGAGATATGAGCTACTGTTTCATATGAGAGTGACTGATGCCATCTTTTATATGCTAATTCAGGGAATGACTGCTGAGTATAGATTGCATCAGTATCCTGCAGTGCTGATTTCTAATTGAACTAGAGAACAATGAGGGAACAGCAATGTTTATTTTCCCCTCATCCTGTGTGACCCAATGCCTTGAAATGGTAGCTGAGTGATATAAAAAGGAGCCTGACCCAGTCACTGGGATTCTACAGGATGTTTGCCTAGGGACCATGGTTCCAGCAGCTGGATTACATAACTGCCCCACTGTTACATCTTGTGGCTCTCCTGAGGCAGTCTCCCATTCCTTGCCTGCCACGAGCGCTCCTGCTCAGCAGCGCCGAAGGTCTGCCAGACTGCGCAGTGTGCAGGAGATACCTTCTCAGAGAGGCAGCAGAAGGGCGACACCTAGTGGTTCTCCTGTTACAAGGAGTGAAGCAGTCTCCCATTCCTGGCCTGCCGCAGGTCCTCCTGCTCAGCGGCCCCGAAGGTCTGCGAGGTTGTGCAATGTGCAGAGGTTTACTGCTCAGGGAAGCAGTGAGACTCCCGTTATCTCTGCACATTGTGAGACCGAGGATCCCGCCTCTATTTCCCAGAGGCAGGAGGGTGAGCATGTGCTATGCGTGGTGGGTTCTGATTCGCCCACTGACGTCACACGGCTTGATGACAAGGCAGGTGACGTGGTGAATCCTGACTGGCCAGGATGGGACGTCGTGGACCCTGATTGGGTCAAGTCCGTCATCTCCGCCTCGCGCCCGCCCTTGGGTGGAACGACACCTCCTTAAAAGCTCCTCCTGCCATCATGGCGGCGCGCGACTGTCCTTCTATGTTTGGATGTCTGGCAGCGTGCTGCCACGCCACTGCTCAGGCATTACTGTCTTCTGTGGGCTTGGCCCTTGCTGCTTAGGCAGTACCTCGTTTGCAGGCCGTGTTCCTGCCTTGCTGCTCCGGCAGTATCCCCTTCAACAGGCCGTGTTCCTGTCCCAGGTGAGCTCCTCAAGCCTCCACCGGACTCACCTGGTTATTGAAAGCACACGTGCGTGGGCACCTCTGTGCTACCCTCGTGCCATATTCTCGTGACTTCCACTGGCACACGTGCGTGGGCACCTCTGTGCTTCCCCGTGCAACAGGTACACCGAGCCGTGAGATCCCTGCCATACAACCCTCACGGGTTAGGGCAGATCGGTGTACATAGATCGTCTGTGACATTCCAGACGATCGCTAGCAGCAACCCGCTCACTCTTCACCCACCATAGCGGCGGTCCCTTACACCGCACAGTGGACCTTGACCGGCGGAAGCTGTCCATTTCCCATCTTGGCACGCTTCCCCGGGTCCCCCTCGTAACACCCCACTGCCCAACAGTGTGCCAACACATTTGTTTGGAGAACACAGGTTGGGAACATTTGGTCACCTGGCCACATACCTCGCTGTGCTCTGTCAGCTTTCTAAGTGTCGCAGGCGGAGGGGATGAGAACGCCACTCGTCTGGGATCGCTGGAGCTCGGGTCCGGTGTTTTTGCTCCTCGGTGGCTCGAGCATGGGGCCGGACTCGGGGCTTGAGCAGCGCCTCCTCGAGTGAAAAAGGGGAGGTTTGTGGTGGGATGTCAGTTGTGACGCCACCCATGGGTTGTGGTGATGGTGGGCATGACCGCTGCTGGTGACGGGGGATCCCGGGAGCGATGGCAGAGAGCAGCTAAGGTGTTGACCCCTCCGTGGGTAGGGGCTGTTTGTCCCAGGGCCCCGATTCGGGAGGTAGGGAGGAGGGTACAGGTGCAGGTGCCGATGTGGGGAGGCAGCGTGGGAGCGGGTGCAGCGTTGCGGTGCAGCGCGGTGCCGGATGGCACAGTTGTACTCTCTCAGACACAGAAGGACAGAGTCTCTGGTAAACCAAACGGCTGGATGGACGGGGCCCACAGCCGGCTGCGGTGTTCTCGCTCTCCCCTGACGGGTTGGTGGTGGCTGTGGTTTTCCTGCACCTGTGTATGTGTGTTTGACTCCTATAGCTTCCCACGGGTAGTCCGCTCCCCGGTGTGTACGTGTCGGAAGAGCCCATTTTGCCCGCAGGCGCTGGCCCTTGGATCTCTGGCCCTTGGCGGTGGCACTTATCCGGCCGGGTTGGGCTGTTGCCTTCTGACGGGACTTGGGTGGGAATGAACCCCTGAGGTCCAGACCGCAATCAGAGATTTTGACCTTTTCGGCGGCTCCTAGCCTAGTCGGGGTCTGAGTACCCTGCCTTGGTGCTTGGCTTCAATCTGCTCCCCGGTTCGGTACCGGCGGGCCACCGCCCGACCCCGGTCCTACGGTTCCGCTGACCTCCACCAACTCCTGCAGACGGCCACCACCGTCTGCCGACCTTGATGATCGTGCCTGGGCTCCAACCCAGACACACACAGTTTTTACTCCTCTCACTTTCACTGTCTACCACCAAAACTACTGTCTTTTCCCGCCTCCAGGCCTGTGAACTCCTCGGTGGGTGGGGTCAACCACCTGGCTCCGCCCCACCTGGTGTGGACATCAAGCCTGGAGGGTGGCAACAAGGATTTTGTTTGACTGGTGTCACCTAACCAGGGGAGGGGGTGTGTGTGTGGTGTTACTGTACTGTGACCCTGGGGGTCCAGGGCATCACACTAGCGTGCCACTATCTCTTATCAGTAGATGCCCTCCAAAAGAAAAGTACTGTTGGCTGGGATAGTTGGCCCTGGATGCCCTGAAGTTGCAGAGGTTCTAATGCCGGATGAGACTGGTCACATGCACCATTTTGTGTTCTTGCTGCGAATATACTATATGCTGTTGACAGTTGGTGACACAATAAAGTCTTATTGGAGCATGATATCCTCACCCTGTGTTGTTTGAGTAGGGTTCTGCCCACAGTAAAGGAGTACAGCTGTTTAGTGAGACGAGCCCCAGCCCCTGAAGTCTTTTTACAGACAGCCAGGCCAGCGAATGAGTGTACCACGGACCCTTGTGTCTCCACAAGAGATAACCCTCACAGAGCCATAGAGTACAGAGCCGTAGAGTGTAATGACACAAACTATGTACATTTGTACTCCCTTTGTGTCATTGTGCTCAAAGGCTCCATCTAGGGCTCCACCTAAATCATTTTCATCAGGGATCTATTGGAATCAACAGCTGAGTCATATATGCATTGCATAAAAGAAATGTAAAAATATATTTATTAAACCATATCGAAATTGTGCCCTCTTGTCTTTTGAAGAGGTTTGTACATGGAATGCTTTCTCTCAATATTTCTTTGTATTGACATTTGATTTACATACTTGTACATGTAGGACATGCTTATAGAAGTGTGAACAAGCACTGCCATGGTTAGGGGTCCACTCAGAAATCTTTTACTCCCTTTGCTAGTTCTGTCTTAAAATATTTTTCTCACAATTGCATTATGTTTCACAAAGCACAGTAATTGCACACTTATTGTTAATGTAAAGATCAAGCCCAACATAAAGATTCCTTGTTCTAGATTGTCTTTTTTCTCCATCAGCCCCTCTGGGCATGCAGCTTCGCATACCTGAATCGCTGATCTACATAGTGCTGCAGTCCCCTACTTCTCTCTACTGCGAGCTCCTGATTAGCTCCATCTCTTTGAATTGATGACTCCCAGAAGTGTAGAAAGCTGGGTAACTGATGATTGTGTAAAATTGCACAGTGCTCTAGCATAGCTCTGCTATACTGGGCTTGGCTGTTTCCACCACAAATATTTGGCACATCATCAATCTAATTTTTGCTTAGAATACACTTTATTATTCTTTGAACTTTATGACCTTGCACACAACGCCACTTGAAATATTTATCTTTTATCATATCCATCAACATAGCCACCTGTGTGTGAGATCAAGAGTTGTCCACTACTCTCTGATTCCACTAGAGTACTTTTAATTATAGTAACTAGGCACATCAGTTTTGACACAACAGGGCTGAGGTGTTTTTGATGACTGCTGCTGACAGATCAATAGCGCAAAACTTCAGATTCCGCATTGTTGATGAATAGAGCAGATGATTATCTTCTGCTGTATGCATCAATAGAGCGGCATTTGCAGTTTTGCATTACTATTCTCTAAGCAGAAAGCTTGTGTCAGCACTGCTCTGCATAGTTATTATAGGCCCCATTTTGCAAGCAGAGCTCAGTGCAAGACTATTCTTTTCTGCTGGAAACCAGCTAACAGATGACTGATGCAAACACATATGCAGTTAATTTAATGTTGATGGCAGAAGACTAAATTGGGCTAACAGAACAGCACATGGGATCATGCAATGTTCAAAAAAATAGAGTGCATTGTAATCTAAATGTAAATCGAAGAGACATAGCAGAATTATGCTGGAAGTCATATGAGATAATGTACTCTCTGTGCTTGACCAGAAGTAAAGGAACAACAGCAGGATGGTTAAAATGGCAACTAAGGGGAAAATAGAGCCTGGCTTTGGTAGGGGTGGGAGAAGTGAGAGCGGGGCACCTTCTTTATAGGATGGTGATATGTGCAAAAGGGTCAGATTTAGCAATGAGTATTATTGGCACAAATAAGTAACTTCACTGAACAAAAATAAAACGCAACATTTTAGTTTTGCTCCCATTTTTCATGAGCTGAACTCAAAGTTCATTACCATGTACACAAAAAAGCCTTTTTCTCCCAAATATTGTTCACAAACTTGTCTAAATTTGTGTTAATGAGCATGACCCCTTTGCTGAGATAATCCATCTACCTCACGAGTGTGGCATATCTTGATGCATGTTTATTGCGTAGGTGTGCCTTAGCGGCACTTTGCACACTACGACATCACTGGTGCGATGTCGGTGGGGTCAAATCGAAAGTGATGCATCGCTGTCGATATCGTAGTGTGTAAAGCCTTTTTGATACGATTAATGAGCGCGAAAGCGTCGTAATCGTATTATCGGTGTAGCGTCGGTCATTTCCATGATTTGGAAATGATCGATGTTACGATGTTGTTCCTCATTCCAGCGGCAGCACACATCGCTGTGTGTGAAGCCGCAGGAGCGAGGAACATCTCCTACCTGCCTCCCGGACGCCAGTGCGGGAGGAAGGAGGTGGGTGGGATGTTTACGTCCCGCTCATCTCCGCCCCTTCGCTTCTATTGGCCGCCCGCCGTGTGACGTAGCTATGACGCCGCATGGCCCGCCCCCTTAATAAGGAGGCGGGTCGCCGGCCAGAGCGACGTCGCAGGGCAGGTGAGTGCATGTGAAGCAGGCGTAGCGATGATGTTCGCTACGCCAGCTATTGTGGCGCCCCTGACCTGGTCAGGCACCACTGAGTACTGCACCCATGCTGGGGACAGTACAAAACAGGTAATCCAGAAGGCTGACCGAGGTGTGACTACACAGGCGCATAGTGATCAGGTCTCACACATTTACCTTTGAGAGGACCCCTGGGGATCCCAGGAGGGGGCGAAGCCTCCATCTCCACTCGAGGGGTGTGGTAGAGAGCCTGGTTGCTAGGTGACGTAGGCAAGAACAGGAGAGGAGGGAAGAGTGAGCCGAAGACAGTTGAGTGGTGAAGTTCAGGGAGGGCAGAAGCAGACCCTGTAGCTCTACACAATTCTGACAGACGTACGCGCAGTGACTACCGACGGGGGAGATCGGTCACCTGGTAGTGCTGCCCGAAATCCACCCACGACTCAAGAGAGAGCAACGGAGTGGAGAGTAAGGAGACTGTCAGGGAGATACCAGGCCCAAACGGGTAACAGGTCCCGGTGCAGGGATAGATCCACCTGTCCTTTGCCAAACCTGCATGAGGGGGCACTTTACACCCCCAAGACAACACCACAGAGTCCGCAGCCACGTAGCCAAAGTGAGGGCCCATAGCTCACAGGAGGCAAGCAGCCGGAGTGACCTGGTCCAGGCTACAAGCAAACGGGCCAAAAAGAAGGGGAGAGAGGCACCAGCAACTTCCCTGGGCGACCCCAGCAGGGCTTCAAGCAGGGGTTACCCCAAAACACAACGGGCTAAGGAAGGCGAGTTGGTAGCCACCCTCACCAGTCAGCCTGAAGGACACCTGGTTCCAGCCTGGTTCATCCCAGCTACGCCCGGGTTACTCACCCTGCCACCATCAGTGAGTAAAAACCCCTGAAAGACATCCTGCTTGTGCGTGTGAGTCATTCTGCGACTTGTAGTTCCACACACCTACACGGGACCCTGGGGCATGCCTCACTCTCAGGAGGCTATTACAACTGACTGCACCTACTATCAGCCCCAGGCACCCCCTAACCTGCAGTGGCGGTCTCCACTGACCGCAATTCTGAGAGTGGCGTCACGACAATCAAAATAGAGGATTTCCTACCTGTGACAAGATCCAGCCGCGTGGAGTCCCTGAAGGTAATGCACCGCTGCACCGACATCGAACCTCGGGGCCCCACACATCTGGCGTCACGAACAGGATAAGGACTAGACCTGTTCAGACAGGTGACTATGTGCCTGGGCGGTCCGCTTGGAAAATTGGAAGCGCCGCCATATTGCCACCATGAAAAGCGCGCTGAAAAACAACAGCAGCCCGCGCTGGGAGAAGTTACCGCCCACGAAGAGGTGTGGCTACCCAGAGATCCCCTGGAGAGTCCTGTCCTCGCAAGTGATGAGAGCGGAGGCGTTCAGAGACGTCGGGAAGCAAAGGGAGCCAGAAGCCTGCTGCTGGAAAAGGCAGAGCAGAAACTGATAAGCCTGCTGTTGGGAGAAGAGTTCAAGGCAGTGAAGGAACTGGCACTGAGACTGCAAGGAAGAGTCGGAGGTCTGCTGCTGAGAAAAGATCTGCAGAGCGGCGACGACGTGGTGAAGATGGCGTCTGAAGATAGGAGCCCAGAGCCGGGTTCCGCTGCCTGGTGGTCCTGGGAGCTTGCCCAGTTCAGTAACCGACTGGAAGCGAGGATCGTGCAGCAGATCCAAGAGCGACGTGCGGAGCTGCAGGAGATGGCTGCGGCGGTTCAGGCCTATGAGAGGGGAACCGCACGACGAGTGCCAGACCGAGCGGCGACGACTCAGGCCCCGACGATGTTACCGATGGGCGAGTCCTGTGTTGCCCCTGTCAGCGCGAGTGCCCCGACCCTTGCTGCCATGCCCGCGGTCCCTGAAGAGGCGCCCGGCGCTGCAACGCTGAATCAGGCCGCAGCCACGCCAGGTGCGGCCCGCCGAACCCAGGCCGCCGCAACGATGCCCAGCCCGGCCCGCAAAGATCCGGCTGCCGCCGCGACCCTCCTCCACGCCGCAGGTGTGACGCTGACCCAGGCCGCCGCCATGCTAGGCCCGGCCCGCCAAGACCCCACCGCAGCAGCGACGCTCGTCCGCGCCGCAAGTGAGGTGCTGAACCAGGCCGCAGCCACGTCAGGTGCGGCCCGCCAAGGACCGGCTGCAGCTGCGACGCCAATCCAGGCCGCAGAAGCGCCCAGCCCGGCCCGCACAGATCCCATCGCAGCTGCGACGCCAATCCAGGCCGCTGCCACGCCAGGCTCGGCCCGCCAAGACCAGGCCGCTGCCACGCCAGGCCCGGCCCGCCAAGACAAGACCGTACAACTATTTACCCCGGCCTGCAAGGCCAGAGCAGACACCGCTCCCCAGCCCAAGGAAGTCCCTGCTAGGAAGTCCCTGCTGGGGGAGGACCCCGAATACTGGAAGCTGAAGGCTGATCTAGAGGCCCACTTCCCAAAGGAGATGGTGGACCGGTATCTGCTCCCTCCGCATACTCACCTGGAAGACTCCTGCAACATTCATGCCAAAGGGTCCCCCGCCCTGGCCTGCTGATGAAAATCCATCCCTAGCGCTGCCACAAGAGGAGTGCCCAGAAGAACTAAGGGGGAGGGGAGGCCAGGAAGCTGAGAAGCTGACCCCAGAGCCATCAGCAGTGGATGCAGCACCAGTCCAAGAGCCAGAGATGCTGCCGTACTCCCGCTGGGATGAAGAGGGCCCGACATCCTCCGCTGAGGAAGATTTGTCCAGTTACATCACCTGGGAGCCTGCAAGCGGTGAGATAGCAGCCAGGCAGGACCCAGCCCGCAGGACACGGTGCCGCAGCAGGACAAGGGATCCACCTGCACAGCAGTCTCCCGAGAAGAAGGACGAGGTCACGGCCAGAGACTTAGAGGAAAAGCGGTCCTTGAGAAGAGCCAAATCGCAGGTCAGAGGCCCACTTTGTCGAGGAGTTGTAGAAGACTTCAGTCTAAGGTCTGGATATGGCTTTATAGTGGCACCTGGTGTAAAAGAGGGCATATTTGTGAACAGAAGGGATGTTAGAGCACACTTACCTAGAGGACATCCAGGAAGAAACCTACAGATAGGAGACTCAGTAGAATTTACAAAGCACCAAGGAGAACGCGGATGGTACGCACTAGATGTTACACCATGCCCCAGAAATCCCTACAGTAAACCTGCTATCTCAACACTACAAGATAAAGAAAGAGAAAAAGAAACAGACACAGAAGAAGAGGAAAGAAAATACAAAGAACTCATTGATGAAACCACTACAGATGATGACGACAGGTGCCACAGCCCTACAGGCCCAAGCCCTGGTAAGGAGGAAGAAGGAGCAAAGTCCATGTAAAGTAAAGTAAGAAGTACAGCAAGTTAAAGTACAGTTTTGCAACGTTTACAAGTTCAAGCATGTGCCCACATGAACTTATGTGAGAAACCCTTTTGCACTTTAACCCATGAACCTTAAGGCTATGAACTGGCTATAGCCACAAACTCTCGCAGTGTTTATAGTTACCCCAGAGGTACAACCACTACCAGGGAGCACGCCTGTTTATGGGGCCTGGCTCTCCACCACAAAGAGGGTACCTGGTCAGCACCAACTGTGGAGGCCGCCTCTACATCCTGCCAGAAGTGGCTGAAGGCGCGGCTCCACCAGGCCAGGTATACCCTGAAACCACCAGACCATGAAAGCCGCCTCTACATCCTGCCAGAAGTGGCTGAAGGCGCGGCCAACGGGAGAGGCAGATGGGAAGAAAGGTCTGGGGAAGCTGATGGCCCAGACCTGGTTACCAAAAGAAGTCGGTGACCTGCCGCCTGAGAGGGTTTAGGGTGGGTTAACGGACTTGTGGGTGGAGGGTGGTGATGTATGGTACCTGTTGGTTTTAAAACGTTTTACCATGTTTTACTGTTTTACGCATTTTAAAATGTTGTCTTGCAGCCCGAGGACGTGCTGGTGATAACTAAGGGGGAATGTGGCGCCCCTGACCTGGTCAGGCACCACTGAGTACTGCACCCATGCTGGGGACAGTACAAAACAGGTAATCCAGAAGGCTGACCGAGGTGTGACTACACAGGCGCATAGTGATCAGGTCTCACACATTTACCTTTGAGAGGACCCCTGGGGATCCCAGGAGGGGGCGAAGCCTCCATCTCCACTCGAGGGGTGTGGTAGAGAGCCTGGTTGCTAGGTGACGTAGGCAAGAACAGGAGAGGAGGGAAGAGTGAGCCGAAGGCAGTTGAGTGGTGAAGTTCAGGGAGGGCAGAAGCAGACCCTGTAGCTCTACACAATTCTGACAGACGTACGCGCAGTGACTACCGACGGGGGAGATCGGTCACCTGGTAGTGCTGCCCGAAATCCACCCACGACTCAAGAGAGAGCAACGGAGTGGAGAGTAAGGAGACTGTCAGGGAGATACCAGGCCCAAACGGGTAACAGGTCCCGGTGCAGGGATAGATCCACCTGTCCTTTGCCAAACCTGCATGAGGGGGCACTTTACACCCCCAAGACAACACCACAGAGTCCGCAGCCACGTAGCCAAAGTGAGGGCCCATAGCTCACAGGAGGCAAGCAGCCGGAGTGACCTGGTCCAGGCTACAAGCAAACGGGCCAAAAAGAAGGGGAGAGAGGCACCAGCAACTTCCCTGGGCGACCCCAGCAGGGCTTCAAGCAGGGGTTACCCCAAAACACAACGGGCTAAGGAAGGCGAGTTGGTAGCCACCCTCACCAGTCAGCCTGAAGGACACCTGGTTCCAGCCTGGTTCATCCCAGCTACGCCCGGGTTACTCACCCTGCCACCATCAGTGAGTAAAAACCCCTGAAAGACATCCTGCTTGTGCGTGTGAGTCATTCTGCGACTTGTAGTTCCACACACCTACACGGGACCCTGGGGCATGCCTCACTCTCAGGAGGCTATTACAACTGACTGCACCTACTATCAGCCCCAGGCACCCCCTAACCTGCAGTGGCGGTCTCCACTGACCGCAATTCTGAGAGTGGCGTCACGACAATCAAAATAGAGGATTTCCTACCTGTGACAAGATCCAGCCGCGTGGAGTCCCTGAAGGTAATGCACCGCTGCACCGACATCGAACCTCGGGGCCCCACACTATCACCATGATATCGCAGCTGCGACAGGGGCGGGGACTATCGCGCTCGGCATCGCAGCATCGGCTTGCGATGTCGTAGTGTGCAAAGGGCCCCTTTGTCTGGCCCCAATAATAGTCCACTCTAAAATATGTAGTTATATCACACAACACAATATCACAGATGTTGCAAGTTTTGAGTGAGTGTGCAATGGGCATGCTGACTGCAGAAATATCCACCATAGCTATTGCCTATGAATTGAATGTTTATTTCTCTACCATATGCCATTTCCAAAGGTGTTTCAGAGGATTTGGCAGTACATCCAACTGACAAATGCAGACCACATGTAATCACACCACCACTAGACCTCAACATCCAGCATCTTCGCCCTCTAAAGGCCGCTTTACACGCAGCGACATCGCTAAAGCAATGTCATTGGGGGTCACGGAATTCGTGACGCACATCCAGCCGCGTTAGCGATGTCGTTGCATGTGACACGTACGTGCAATTGAAAATGGTCGCAAAATCATGCAAAATTGTTAATCGTTGACATGCTCCCCTGTTCCCAAAAATCGTTGCTGCTGCAGGTACGATGTTGTTCGTCGTTCCTGCGGCAGCATACATCGCTATGTGTGACACCACAGGAACGAGGAACCTCACCTTACCTGCGGCCGCTGGCAATGAGGAAGGAGGTGGGCAGGATGTTCGTCCCGCTCATCTCCGCCCCTCCGCTTATATTGGGCGGCCACTTAGTGACGTTGCTGTGACGCCGAACGAACCGCCTCCTTAGAAAGGAGGTGGTTCGCCGGTCACAGCGACGTCGCTAAGCAGGTAAGTAGTGTGACGGGTCCGAGCGATTTTGTGCACCACGGGCAGCGATTTGCCCATGACGCACAAACGATGGGGGCGGGTACGCACGCTAGCTATCTCGCTAGCGAGATCGCAGCGTGTAAAGCGGCCTTAAGATTGTCTGAGACCAACCATCTGTTGCAAGAATCGGTTTGCATAACCAAAGAATTTCTGCACAAGCTGTCAGAAACCATTTCAGGGAAGCTCATCTGCTGCTCATCGTCTTCATTGGCGTGTCCACCTGACTGCAGATCATCATCATAACCGACCTGAGTGAGCAAATACTCAAATTCGATGGCATCTGGCGCATTAGTAGTTACATGGTTAGTTACATAGTTACTTAGGTTGAAAAAAGACCTAGGTTCATCTAGTTCAACCTTCCTCCACCAGTTCTACATTTTGTCCCTAAGTCACTTATAACCAACCATGTTGTGTGTACTGAGGAAATCATCCAGCCCTTTTTTAAAAGCTGTTATAGTATCTGCCATCACTACCTCTTGTGGTAGGGCATTCCACAATCTGACTGCTCTAAATGTAAAGAACCCTTTCCAATTTAGCTGCCGGAAACGCTTTTCTTCCATTTGCATTTATGCCCCCTGGTCCTTAGTACTGTCTTTGGAAGAAATAAGTCATGTGCCAGTCCTTTATATTGACCACACATGTATTTATACATATAAATGAAATCTCCTCTCATACGTCTTTTTTCTAAACTAAACATTAGAGATGAGCGAACCGGTCCCGGTTCGGCTCGAGGCCGGTTCGCCGAACGGGGGTCCCGTTCGAGTTCGGTTCGTCGAACGTTCGACGAACCGAACTAGAACCAATAGGCTATAATGGGAGGCAATCACAAACACATAAAAATGCATTATAAATGTACACAAACAGTTAATAAACATTGCCATAACACTTACCGGTCCTCGCGATCCCTTCTGCACTCTGTCTCCTGCCGCTATTCCATCCGATGATCGCTGAATCCTCCCGGTGACCTGCACTGCCAGCAGAGAAGCAGGACCTATCGTGACGTCAAAATAGCCATGTGACCAGTCACGTGGCTATTATCTCATTGGCTACAGACTGGTCACATGACTATGACACGTCATGTAGGACCTGCGAGTGCATCTCTCCGGTACACGGTGCACATATGTGTATCGCCGTGTACCGGCGACATGCTCTAGCACACGGTCGACTCCCCGTTCCGTTAGGGACCGGCTGACACAGCCGGTCATTAACGGAGATCACCGTTGCCATAGCAACGCAGTTAGCGGTGATGTCACCGCTAACCGCGGCTCCGGGAGCACCGTTGCTATGGTAACGCGTCTGTCAGCGTTACCGCTGTTACCGCTAGCAGCCAGCAGTGATCACTCACGGAGTGAAGGCTGCACGCTGCTTCCCGATTGTAGTGAGCATTGTAGTTAGGATGGAGGTTCCCCAGCCCCAAGTGATGCCCCTCACTACAATCGTCACTACTACTACACTAGAAAGAAAGAAGACAGAAGAGCAGGATCGTGGAGGGCTGACAGGGGTAATAAAGATGGAGTCTCTAATGTGTCTGTGTATTTATTTCTATTAAAGTATTTTTTCTCTGTGTGGTGTCTTTTTTTAACCCTTTATTGGAGATTCTTAATGGCCGGGTCAAACGTGCCTGACATTAAGAATCTCTGGCTTAATACTGGCTGGTAAAACAAAGCCAGTATTAACTCATGATTACCCAACAAGCCACCCGGCTCCAGGGCTGTTGGAAGAGTTGGATACAGCGCCAGATGATGGCGCTTCTATGAGAGCGCCATTTTCTGGGACGGCTGCGGACTGAAATCCGCAGCAGAGGCGCCCACAAACCTCGGGCTAACCTGTGCTGCGGATTCCAATCCCCAGCTGCCTAGTTGTACCCGGCTGGACACAAAAATAGGGCGAAGCCCACGTCATTTGTTTTTTAATTATTTCATGAAATAAGTGAAATAATTAAAAAAAACGGGCTTCCCTATATTTTTGGTTCCCAGCCGGGTACAAATAGGCAACTGGGGGTTGGAGGCAGCCCGTGGCTGCCAGCTGTACCTGGCTAGCATACAAAAATATGGCGAAGCCCACGTCATTTTTTTGGTGGGCAAAAAACTTCTGCATGCAGTCCTGGATGGAGTATGCTGAGCCTTGTAGTTCTGCAGCTGCTGTCTGCTCTTCTCCATACAGACAGACAGCAGCTGCAGAACTACAAGGCTCAGCATACTCCATCCAGGACTGTATGCAGAAGTTTTTTGCCCCCTGAAAAAATTATGTGGCTTCGCCATATTTTTGTATGCTAGCCAGGTACAGCAGGCAGGTACGGCTGCCCCCAACCCCCAGTTGCCTATTTGTACCCGGCTGGGAACCAAAAATAAAGGGAAGCCCTTTTTTTATTATTTCATGAATTTCATGAAATAATTAGAAAACAAATGACGTAGGCTTTGCCCCATTTTTGTGTCCAGCCAGGTACAACTAGGCAGCTGGGATTGGAATCCGCACCACCGGTTGGCCTGAGCTTTCTGGGCCCCACTGCTGCGAATTGCAGTCTGCAGCCACCTCAGAAAATGGCATTTTCATAGAAGCGCCATCTTCTGGCGCTGTATCCAACTCTTCCAGCACCTGCCTGCTATACCTGGCTAGCATACAAAAATATGGCGAAGCTCACGTCCTTTTTTTGTAGCTTTTTGGCAAAAAAAAAAAAAAATGCTTCCCTGGATTTTCCATTGCCAGTGAAGGTAACACCAAGCAGTGGGGGTTAGCAGCCAGTAGCTGCTTGGATTACCCTTAGCTAGCAATACAAAAAATGCAGTGGGAGCTAACATATATTTTTTTTAATTATTTATTTAAATAACTAAAAATAAAATGGGCTTCCCTGTATTTTGATTGCTGGACATCACAGTGCTGTAAAAATAAATCTTTAAAAAAATGACGTAGCGCTCCGCGGTATTTTTGATTCTCAGCGCAGATAAAGCAGACAGCTATGGGTTGCCAAACCCATCTGCCTGCCGTTACCTTGGTTGGCAATCAAAATACAGGGAAGCCCATTAATTTTTTCTATTTAAAAAATAGTTAAAAAAAAAAAATTACGTTGGGTCCCCCCATTTTTGATAGCCAGCTAGGGTAAAGCAGACGGCTGTAGCCTGAAAACCACAGCTGGCAGCTTTACCGTGGTTGGGGATCCAATGTGGAGGTCCCCTCAGGCTCTTTTTTATAATTATTTTATAAATATTAATAATTACACAATAAAAGTAGGGGACCCCCCAAATTGGATCACCAGCCAAGGTAAAGCGGACAGCTGTGGTCTGGTATTCTCAGGGTGGGAAGGTCCATAGTTATTGGGCCTTCACAGCCTAAAAATAGCAGGCCGCAGGCACCCCAGACGTGGCGCATCCACTAGATGCGCCAATCCTGGCGCTTCACCCCAGCTCATCCCGTGCCCTGGTGCAGTGGCAAACGGGGTAATAAATCGGGTTGATACTAGCTGTAAAGTCACCTGAGATCAAGCCCAGCAGTTTGTGATGTCATGGCGTCTATTAGATACCCAACATCATAAACTGTCAGTACTAACAAAAACAAAAAATCAACAAAAGAAATTTATTTGAAAAAACAGTCCCCAAAACATTTCCTCTTTCACCAATTTATTGTAAGAAAAAAAATAAAGGGGTCCCACGACGACTCTGGACCGTCTAGAATATGGGGGGGAGACACTCAGGGAACGTATCCCCCATTTTCTAGGAGTGCGGACCCTTCATGTGAGGAGTGTGGGTGCAATGAATCTGCACTCACTCTCCCCGGGTCCACAGCAGCAGAGTCCATGTCGTAATGGTTGCTACCAAAGCTGCAATGCCCTGCTCATGAGGTAAGGGCATGCCTAATCAGGAGAACTACTGTAGAGGAAGCTCTGCTCACTGGTATATAGGTGCTCAGAGGTAATAATAGATAAAATTAGTGAGTAACCTCGGCACTCTATATCTCCCAGACTAAGTCAGTAAGTCACAACGGATAGTAATGCAAAATCACTCTTTATTGGTCCGTATTAAGAAATTTTTTTTTTCATAAGCATATATGTTTTTGTCCAAAACAAGTTACAAATGACGTTTCGGCCTGAGCCTTCGTCAGATTGGACTTATCTGCATGTAATCATGAAAAATGACAATAATCAGTATCACATAAGAGTGAGAGAACAATAACATAAACTCGAACAATGTAGAGGTACAATTGGGATGCAGCAAAAAAATTGCAACACAGCAAGAAATGAAACACATGATACAAATGTCATAATACAGTACAAGGACAATATAGTAATGACAAATATGGGGTCAGAGTAGACTTAGACAGCTCTGGTACGAAAGAGATGTCAATCATAAAGTAACATGTGCAGTAGGTGTAGAGCTACACTATGCATGGCAGAGCTAATGGGTAGACCGACCATAGAAAAAGTAGAGAAAAAGTGGAGAAAAAGTGGAGAATAAGTGGAACATAAGAGGAGAAAAAGTGGAGAAAAAGTGGAGAAAAAAGTGGAGAAAAAGTGGAGAAAAAGTGGAGAAAAAGTGGAGAAAAAGTGGAGAAAAAGTGGAGATTAAGAGGAGAAAAAGTGGAGAAAAAAGTGGAGAAAAAGTGGAGAAAAAGTGGAGCATAAGTGGAGAAAAAGTGGAGAAAAAGTGGAGAAAAAGTGGAGCATAAGAGGAGAAAAAGTGGAGAAAAAAGTGGAGAAAAAGTGGAGAAAAAGTGGAGCATAAGAGGAGAAAAAGTGGAGCATAAGAGGAGAAAAAGTGGAGAAAAAGTGGAGAAAAAGTGGAGCATAAGAGGAGAAAAAGTGGAGATTAAGAGGAGAAAAAGTGGAGAAAAAGTGGAGCATAAGAGGAGAAAAAGTGGAGAAAAAGTGGAGAAAAAGTGGAGAAAAAGTGGAGCATAAGAGGAGAAAAAGTGGAGATTAAGAGGAGAAAAAGTGGAGAAAAAGTGGAGAAAAAGTGGAGAAAAAGTGGAGAAAAAGTGGAGCATAAGAGGAGAAAAAGTGGAGAAAAAAGTGGAGAAAAAGTGGAGAAAAAGTGGAGAAAAAGTGGAGATTAAGAGGAGAAAAAGTGGAGCATAAGAGGAGAAAAAGTGGAGAAAAAAGTGGAGAAAAAGTGGAGAAAGTGGAGAAAAAAATGGAGAAAAAGTGGAGAAAAAGTGGAGAAAAAGTGGAGAATAAGAGGAGAAAAAGTGGAGAAAAAGTGGAGAATAAGAGGAGAAAAAGTGGAGAATAAGTGGAGAAAAAAATGGAGAAAAAGTGGAGAAAAAGTGGAGAAAAAGTGAAGCATAAGAGGAGAAAAAGTGGAGAAAAAGTGGAGAAAAAGTGGAGAAAAAGTGGAGCATAAGAGGAGAAAAAGTGGAGAAAAAAGTGGAGAAAAAGTGGAGAAAAAGTGGAGCATAAGAGGAGAAAAAGTGGAGAAAAAGTGGAGAAAAAGTGGAGCATAAGAGGAGAAAAAGTGGAGAAAAAGTGGAGAAAAAGTGGAGAAAAAGTGGAGCATAAGAGGAGAAAAAGTGGAGAAAAAGTGGAGAAAAAAGTGGAGAAAAAGTGGAGAAAAAGTGGAGAAAAAGTGGAGAAAAAGTGGAGAAAAAGTGGAGATTAAGAGGAGAAAAAGTGGAGAAAAAGTGGAGAAAAAGTGGAGCATAAGAGGAGAAAAAGTGGAGAAAAAAGTGGAGAAAACGTGGAGAAAACGTGGAGAAAAAGTGGAGAAAAAGTGGAGAAAAAGTGGAGCATAAGAGGAGAAAAAGTGGAGAAAAAGTGGAGAAAAAAGTGGAGAAAAAGTGGAGTAAAAGTGGAGAAAAAGTGGAGAAAAAGTGGAGAAAAAGTGGAGATTAAGAGGAGAAAAAGTGGAGAAAAAGTGGAGAAAAAGTGGAGCATAAGAGGAGAAAAAGTGGAGAAAAAGTGGAGAAAACGTGGAGAAAACGTGGAGAAAAAGTGGAGAAAAAGTGGAGAAAAAGTGGAGAAAAAGTGGAGAAAAAGTGGAGCATAAGAGGAGAAAAAGTGGAGAAAAAAGTGGAGAAAACGTGGAGAAAAAGTGGAGAAAAAGTGGAGAAAAAGTGGAGCATAAGAGGAGAAAAAGTGGAGATTAAGAGGAGAAAAAGTGGAGAAAAAGTGGAGAAAAAGTGGAGAAAAAGTGGAGAAAAAGTGGAGCATAAGAGGAGAAAAAGTGGAGAAAAAAGTGGAGAAAAAGTGGAGAAAAAGTGGAGAAAAAGTGGAGATTAAGAGGAGAAAAAGTGGAGCATAAGAGGAGAAAAAGTGGAGAAAAAAGTGGAGAAAAAGTGGAGAAAGTGGAGAAAAAAATGGAGAAAAAGTGGAGAAAAAGTGGAGAAAAAGTGGAGAATAAGAGGAGAAAAAGTGGAGAAAAAGTGGAGAAAAAGTGGAGAATAAGAGGAGAAAAAGTGGAGAATAAGTGGAGAAAAAAATGGAGAAAAAGTGGAGAAAAAGTGGAGAAAAAGTGGAGCATAAGAGGAGAAAAAGTGGAGAAAAAGTGGAGAAAAAGTGGAGAAAAAGTGGAGCATAAGAGGAGAAAAAAGTGGAGAAAAAGTGGAGAAAAAGTGGAGCATAAGAGGAGAAAAAGTGGAGAAAAAGTGGAGAAAAAGTGGAGCATAAGAGGAGAAAAAGTGGAGAAAAAGTGGAGAAAAAGTGGAGAAAAAGTGGAGCATAAGAGGAGAAAAAGTGGAGAAAAAGTGGAGAAAAAAGTGGAGAAAAAGTGGAGAAAAAGTGGAGAAAAAGTGGAGAAAAAGTGGAGAAAAAGTGGAGATTAAGAGGAGAAAAAGTGGAGAAAAAATGGAGAAAAAGTGGAGCATAAGAGGAGAAAAAGTGGAGAAAAAAGTGGAGAAAACGTGGAGAAAACGTGGAGAAAAAGTGGAGAAAAAGTGGAGAAAAAGTGGAGAAAAAGTGGAGCATAAGAGGAGAAAAAGTGGAGAAAAAAGTGGAGAAAACGTGGAGAAAAAGTGGAGAAAAAGTGGAGAAAAAGTGGAGCATAAGAGGAGAAAAAGTGGAGATTAAGAGGAGAAAAAGTGGAGAAAAAGTGGAGAAAAAGTGGAGAAAAAGTGGAGAAAAAGTGGAGAAAAAGTGGAGAAAAAGTGGAGCATAAGAGGAGAAAAAGTGGAGAAAAAAGTGGAGAAAAAGTGGAGAAAAAGTGGAGAAAAAGTGGAGATTAAGAGGAGAAAAAGTGGAGCATAAGAGGAGAAAAAGTGGAGAAAAAAGTGGAGAAAAAGTGGAGAAAGTGGAGAAAAAAATGGAGAAAAAGTGGAGAAAAAGTGGAGAAAAAGTGGAGAATAAGAGGAGAAAAAGTGGAGAAAAAGTGGAGAAAAAGTGGAGAATAAGAGGAGAAAAAGTGGAGAATAAGTGGAGAAAAAAATGGAGAAAAAGTGGAGAAAAAGTGGAGAGAAAGTGGAGAAAAAAATGGAGAAAAAGTGGAACACCCTTTGGTACCTTTCATGTGGCACTAAGGGGTGCTTAGCTTTGTATTTAGCCAAAAAAATGAAAAAAAAATGACATAGGGTTCCCCCTAGTTTTGTAGCCAGCTAGGGTAAAGCAGACGGCTGCAGCCTGCAGACCACAGCTGGCAACCTCACCTTGGCTGGTAATCCAAAACTGAGGGCACCCCACGCTGTTATTTTAAATTAAATAAATAATTAAAAAAAAAAAACACGTAGGGGTCCCCCAAAATTGGATCACCAGCCAAGGTAAAGCAGACAGCTGGGGCCTGATATTCTCAGACTAGGGAGGTCCATGGTTATTGGAATCTCCCCAGCCTAAAAATAGCAGGCCGCAGCCGCCCCAGAAGTGGCGCATCCATTAGATGCGCCAATCCTGGTGCTTCGCCCCAGCTCATCCCGCACCCTGGTGCGGTGGCAAACGGGGTAATATTTGGGGTTAATACCAGATGTGTAATGTCACCTGGCATCAAGCCCTGGGGTTGGTGAGGTCAGGCGTCTATCAGATACCCGACATCACCAACCCAGTCAGTAATAAAAAAAAAATACACGACAAACACATTTTTATTTGAAAAAACACTCCCCAAAACATTCCCTCTTTAACCAATTTATTAGATTGAAAAACAAATCCAGGTCTGGTGAAATCCAAGGGGTTGCCATGACGATGCACACTGTCCCAGTCAATGAAGAGCAGGATGTTCCCCATTGGCTGGGAGAGCAGTGCAGTGACCTGAGCTAACATCAATGGGTCAGCCCAGGTCACTGCAGGGGATGACAAGTGCTGCTGTCAGCGAGGTACATTACCTGCGCTGATCTCCAGCACACTGACAGCCCCTGTCACTGAGGTCAATGACCGGCGCCTTCACATCAAGTATCGCGAGAGGTCCGTGACGTCACCGCCAGTGTCAGTCTCGGGTCGGAAGCGATAGGTGATGTGACAAGCGGCGGCCATGGAGGACAGTGACAGCGCTGAGGTCGGGATGGCGGGACTTCATCACCGCAGGTAAGCCGAGCGAGCGAGCGAGCGGGCGGGCGGGCGGGGGGGGGCGGGGGGGTGGATGTGTGTGTGTGTGTGTTTGTGTATGTGTATGTATGTGTACATGCCGCGGGCAGGAGGGGGTGGAGCGAGCTGAGCGGGAAAGTGTGGGCTTCCTGCACGTAACTAAGATAAACATCGGGTTACTAACCAAAGCGCTTTGCTTGGATACCCGATGTTTATCTTGGTTACCAGCTTGTGGCAGGCTGCCAGCGATGGCTCCTGCTCACTGTAGCTGTAAAAAGCCCTGCTTTTTGCTGCTAGAACCGTTCTCGAACGTATCTAGAACTATCGAGCTTTTAGCAAAAAGCTCGAGTTCTAGTTCGATCTCGAACAGCCCAAAAATCACTCGAGCCGCGAACTGGAGAACCACGAACCACGAACCGCGCTCAACTCTACTAAACATATCTAACATTTTCAACCTCTCATCATATGGGAGGCCTTCCATTCGTTGTAGTAGTCTAGTTAGCCCCCTTTGAACTGATTCTAACTTCTGAATGTCCTTTTTAAAATGTGGAGCCCAAAACTGGATCCCATATTCTAGATGTGGCCTTACAAGTGACTTATAGAGGGGTAGCAATACATTGGAATCCCAGGATCTAATCTCTCTTTTTATACACCCTAAAATCTTGTTTGCTTTAGCAGCTGCTGCTTGACATTGAGTGCTGCTGCTCAGCTTATTTGTAATGAGAATACCCAAGTTCTTCTCCTGTTCTATAATTCCGAGTTTACTTCCGTTTAATGTATACGCAGCTATAGGATTACTCCATCCTAGGTGCATTACTTTATATTTATCAACATTAAATCTCATTTGCCAAGTTTCAGCCCATTCTGACATCTTATCCATATCTTTTTGTGATATTGTACTATCAAGGTCAGTTTTTAATATCCTACATAGTTTAGTGTCATCAGCAAAGACTTAAGGCCACGTCTCACTAAGCGACATCACTAGCGACATCGCTGCTGAGTCACGGTCTTCGTGACACAACAGGGATCTTGCTAGCAATGTCACTGTGTGTGACATCCAGCAATGACCTGGCCCCTGCTGTGAGGTTGCTGGTCTTTGCTAAATGTCCTGAATCATTTTCTTCAAAGGCGATGTCTTGCTGGGCAGGACGCATCGATATGTTTGACACTGTGTGACAGGGTCCCAATGACAGCAGAGATCGTTATACAGGTCGATACTGCGACCTGTATTGTTAATGAGTCATTGGTAAGGTCTGACTGTGTGACATCTCACCAGCGACCTCCCAGCGACTTACCAGCGATCCTTATCAGGTCGTATCGTTTTCGGGATCGCTGGTAAGTCGCTAAATGTGACGGGGGCTTAACACTTTACTATCAATCCCATCCACAAGTTCATTAATAAAGAGATTAAAAAGAATCGGTCCTAGCACAGATCCCTGTGGTACCCCAATGTTGAATATAGCCCTTTTAGAGAATGTACCATTTATGACTACTCTTTGTTTCCTATCTTTTAGCCTCTTCCTTACCCAGTTGCATATAGTTTCCCCTAGTCCTTGCTTCTGGAGCTTTAGTATAAGGCTATTATGTGGTAAAGTATCAAATGCCTTTGCAAAGTCCAAATAAATCACATCAGCTGCATTACCAATATCCAGGTTTGCACTTTCCTTCTCATAGAACCCCAACAGGTTGGTTACACATGACTTATCTTTCATGAATCCATGCTGTCTGTCAGTTATTATATTATTTTCTGGAATATATTTTTGCATGTCATCCCTTAAAATGCCCTCAAAAACTTTGCATACTACTGATGTCAGACTTACTGGACGGTAGTTGCCTGGATCCACCCTCTTAACTTTCTTAAATATCGGTATCACATCAGTAATCCTCCAATCCTGAGGCACCAACCCTGTTACAAGCAAGTCTAAAAAGGTGAGATACAGTGGTCTGTCGAGTACGGAGCTCAATTCCCTCCATATTCGTGGATGAATGCCATCTGGTGCAGGGGGTTTGTCAATGCTTAATTTACTCAGACGCAGGCGTACTTCTTCTTGTGTTAAATTAATTATATCGGGTGGTGAACTTTGATTTTTCACTTGTTGAATGATCCCTGGAACAGTCTGTTCCTTGGTGAACACCGATGAGAAGTGCCTGTTTAATATCTCAGTCTTTTGTTTGTCCTCTATAACTAACTTGTTATTATATTTTATTTGAGAGATGTTTTCACTGTACAGGGCAGATGGCAGACTACATGTATGGCATCAGGTGGATGAGTGGTTTGCTGATGTCAACATTATGAATCCAAGGCCCATGGTGGCAGTGGCGTTATGGTATGCACAGGCATATGTTATGGACAACAAACACAGGTGCATTTTATTGATGCCATTTTGAATGCACATGAATAGGGTGACGATATCCTGAGACCCATTATTATGCCATTCATCCGCGACGATCACCTCATGTTTCAGCATGATGATGCATGGCCCCACATTGCAAGGATCTGTACACAATTCCTGGAAGCTGAAAACTTCCCAGTTCTTGGCCAGCATACTCTCCGGACATTTCACCCATTTAGTATGTTTCGGATGCTCTGGATCTGTATATAGCGTGCTCAAGTTCCTGCCAATATCTGACAACTTCACACGGCCATTGAAGAGGAGTGGACCAACATACCACAGGCCACAAATCAACAACCTGATCAATGTGTTGCACTGAGTTAAACAAATGCTGGTAACACCACATACTGATTGATTTGCAGCTCTCCCCCCAGAGTCCTCATTACTGTAAAACTGCACATTTTACAGTGGCCTGTTATTGAGGCCAGCCTAAGGAACACCTGTGCATTAATCAGGCTGTGTAATCATCAATTTGTTATGCCACACCTGTGAGGCAGATGGATTATCTCAGGAAAGGAGAAGTGCTCACTAACACAGATTTAGACACATTTGTGAACAATGATTGGGAAAAAAACTAATTTTATGTAGATAGAAGAAGTCTTAGATCTTCGAGTTTAGGTCATGTAAAATGGGAGAAAATCAAGTGTTGATTTTATATTGCTATGGAGTGTATATAAGACCATCGTTATAAGAGCACAATGGGATTTTGTGAATAACTCTTTAAAGATAAACTTCCTACAGTGCTGTTGCAGTATATATTCTGTTTTCTATAGTTACATTTTCAGTGTTTCTAACAGCTACAGTAAATACTGTGTAAGTGAATACGGGGTCACCATATATAACACTAAGAATAGTCTCCGGATATGATATTTGCAACTGGTGTTTGTGATATTACAAATCCCATTTTATATGCTGTTTCTAAACAAATCTATGTAATCAAATATAGATTAAACTTAGTGCACTGTCAGTGAGCTGTCTGTGATGATTAAATACTGATAGATTGTGTCTTTCATCCCCAGTTACCGTAATTGATTCTTACCTCCTCATTATCGTGGTCAGGCTTATACTTCAAAATAACATGACATCTGCCACCTAGTGTCAGAAAACCATATGACATGTCCAATGCATCAATTAGAACTATTTTTTCACAAGCCAAAGTTATATATCATACTCATAGGTTACAGTCTGTTCACATCTGTATCAGTGGCTCTGTTATGTGTCTACAATGTAGATTCCATCATTTTCCTAGGAAAAATAGCATTATATGTAGCTGTAGCTATGTTTTCATCTGTCTTACTATTTTGTGTCAAAAGACACACGTATCACACGTCTTTGGAACATGGACCTTGTTTGAATTAGATGACCCAGGTCAACTGCCAGGTCTCCTGACCTAACCTACCTGCCTTCTATGCATAGGTTAGATCTAGAGATCCAGCATTGGGCCAGGATCTTTGTGTTCTTGTTTCACACACGACACATCTGAACACCCGCGATACTTGGCGGAGCTCCATGAGTCTCCTCAATACTTGATGGAGTATCGAGCAGTTGCGAGCACACTTTCTAGTAACTAATCCTATCCCTTTATATGGGACTAAGTCCTGTTTCACACGTCAGTGAAAAACACAGATGTTTTTCACTGACGTGTTAAAAACGCTTATTTCCCCCCATGTGCCGTGATTCACGGCACGCATGGGTTGTCCATGTGCAATCCGTGATCTGTGCTCCGTGGTCCGTGATTGCACATGGAGATAAACTCACCTGCCTCCGTTCCTGCTGTCTGTGGTGCTGAACTCTCCGGCTCTGCTGCATCCAGCTGCTGTGTCTCTCACCTCTGCAGCTACTTACGGTTCGGCTGTGGCTATGTGACGCCCTGGGCAAGCCAGGGGTCACAGGTCATAACACCACCACACCCTACACCCCAGATAAGTACACCAAGGCTACACAAAAATCCTTGTTGCCTTCCTCCAGGGGCTGATGTCCACACCAGGGGGTGGGCCAGGCGGTTGGCTCCGCCCACCGAGGAGTTCACAGCCCTGGAGGCGGGAAACCAGGCTGATGAGTTTAGGGAGAGTTTGGAGGAGGAAGTAGAAGCAGTGAGAGATCAGTTTAAGGAGAGTGAAGGAGAAGGAGGACAGTGAGAGTAGTGACAGAAAAGGTGACAGTTGAGAAAGCCTGAAGTTGGTCCGGGTGTGTGCCCCGGACTGAGAACAGCAAGGTTGGCAGACAGCGGTGACTGTCTCCAGGAGAGGCTGCTTGGAGGTTGCCGGAAGGACTGTGGACGGGTGGTGGCCCGGTGGTACCGGAGCGGTATACGAAGAGCAGTCAGCATCATTGGCAGGGGCCTTTCGGATCCCGGCAAGGCTAGGAGTCGCCGTGAATTTGTCAAATCCGTTAGTGAAGGGGACCTCTGGGTCTCCCAACAACCAAGTCCCGATTGAAGGCAACAGTCCGACCGTTAGAGAGAGACACCGCCACCGCCAGGGCACCAGTTTCTCAGGGCCAGCGCCTGCGGGCAAAGTAGGGCTCCTCCGGCCCATAACCAAATCGGGGAGCGGGTTACCGGTGGGAACCCATCGCTACCATCATCATCTCAGGTGCAGGAAAAGGGACCGTCACCGTCAACTACTGGGGAACAGCAACTGCAGCCGTCCGTGGGAACCGTCTTTTAAGCCGTGTGTTTTATCGAGAACTGTGTCCCTGTCTCAGGCTGAGTGAGTACCACAGTGCCGCGAGGCACAGCACTGCCCCCGCGTCCCTGCACCCCACCAAGCCCTGCATCGGCCCCGCCATCCCTCATCACCCACCTCATCAGCGGGCCCCGGGACAACTACCCCCTACCCACGGAGGGGAGAACCAACAACTTTGCTGCTCCCTGTCACCATTCCCGGGATCCCCATACAGAGCAGCGGTGGTGTCAACACAATCACCACAACCGTGGGTGGCGTCACGGACAATAAACAATCCCAAAAACCAATCCCCTTTCACTCACGGGCGAGGAGCGCCGCTCGAGTCCCCGGGATCCGGCCCATCGCTCGAGCCACCGAGCAGCAGCAGGCCGCGGCAGCAGCGGCAGCCGGACCCGAGCAGTGGGAGAGCGCGGCGTCCCCTCCTCCGCCCGCGACAACTTGGCGTCACGAACAGGATCTTACCGCTCCGCCGTTGGGTAGAGGTGCGCCTTGTGACCGTCGGAGGGGTCCGGCCGGAAAATTTCGGAAGTCGCCATCTTTGGCGCGAAAAGTTCCCGCTCGAGCGTCTTCTCGAGTAGTGGAGGCGCGAAGGCCAAAACCCCGCCCCGATAGAGGAGGGGCCAGAAAGAGGCTAAGGGGGACGGAAACAAGATGTCTGCGCCCGACGGAGCCGCTGGAGGAGCGGTGGTCGCAGCCGCAGTGGCACCCGTGGATGGGAATGGGCCTGCCCAGGTCCCGGCCGTGTTGGCAGGAGGTGCCGCGGTCCCCGCTCTCGCTCAGGTGATGCCGTTCTCCTTGCCCTATATGCCTGGAGCTACCTGGCTACCGCAGTATGACGGGAAACCTGATGCTTTACAGGTCTTCCGGAAAAAGCTTAATCCGCTTCTGGAATTGTACCCCCTGACTGATAAGCAACGTGCAGCGGTAGTGCTGGGCCAGCTAACCGGCGCGGCTGAGCAGGAAGCGGAGACCTGGGCCGAGGGGGACCGGTTCTCTGTAGCCACCATCTTTGAGAAGCTACAGACTGCCTTTGAGACCCGTACCGAAGCTGAGCTGAGGATGCAGTTTTACCAGTGCCGGCAACGGTCTGTGGATAGCATTCGGGACTATGCTTTACGTCTGCAAACCGCCCTCCGCACACTAAAGCGGGTGGACACTATCAATGAGGCAGACAGCAACAAGATGTTAGTAGAGCAATTTGTGCAGGGGATGAGGTCCCCTGAGGATCGCAAACAACTCCGGCTGTGGGCCCTGGAACACCCTGATGTGGACTTTGCTGTGTTAAAGGAACGGGCCATTAAAGCACTGCAACCCCCAGCTTCAGAAATCTTGGAGCCAGCCCCGTGGCCCATTGAGACGGCCCCTGTTGTGGTGGCCCCTGCCCTACCAACCTCTTCAATACCTACAGCCCCAAGCAGCACGATGGAAGAACTGGCAGCCCAGGTCCGCCGCATGGACGGAGACCTCACCAAGATCCTCGCTGCACTCCAACCTTTGACCAGATCCCAGCCTCCAGCAAAGATACAGCTTGCCGACAGCCCTGAGTATGTTCCCTGGATGCAGCGGAGAAGTGCTAACAACTCGCGGAACAGACCTCCAACCTGTTACAAGTGCAGTAAGCCTGGCCATTACTTCCGACAGTGCCCGTTAAACGAGCAACCCCTGGGTCCCCGGGCCAATCCTCAGGAGTAGAACCCCGTGGCCCCCCAGACTGGCGGGACCGGTATATCGGGGCCCGGCCCATCATCCCCGTGGCTGTGGACGGCATACCGGTGATGGCTCTCTTGGACACTGGATCACAGGTAACCACCATACCATACACATTGTACCAGCGGTATTGGGGGATAGACGAGCTGGCACCCCCAGATACTAGTATAACACTGATTGCTGCTAATGGACTCCAATTGACCCAAGTGGGGTATAAACAGGTGGCTATGACAGTGGGGCGAGCTGAACTGCAACACCAGGGTATGATTGTGATCATGAATGAACCCAGTGATCATAACCCGAAGATAGTGCTAGAAACCAATGTGATGGAGCACTGTATGGGTCATGTGTTGGCCCTACTGCAACAGCTGACCGCCACGGCGGCGGGGAGCGGACAGAGAGCTGTGCAGCGTGAGATCCGAGCCTTGATGTACCGCCAGAATGTAAACTCAACAGGAGGAGAGATTGGTGGAGAGAGAGTGATGGATGTTGCTCCGTTGATTGCGCCCCCTAGGAGTGAGATGATGATTTGGTGTAGGGCAGCAGTAGGGCCTCAGGGGCGTGACTACCCTGCCATGATGGAGCCCATGCCCTCCGAGCACTGGCCCACTGTAATGGCCGCCCGAGGGGTGGTAGACGTAAAGAAGGGGAGAGTGCCCGTGAGGGTACTGAACTGTGGGGAGGAAGAAGTCAGGCTTCCCCGGTATGCCACCCTTGCCAAGCTGCTCACCCTGGATCCCCACACCATCCACAAGGCAACTCCCCCAGTTTCCCCAACTACTACCAGCACTCCCCCGCCCCAAGGGGAGGTAAATGAGTGGCACCAACAGCTACACGTGGGCACTGATGATACCCCTACACATCACAAAGCAGGGGTATACAGGGTGGTGCGGGAGTATGAGCAAGTTTTCAGCAAACATCCACTAGACTTTGGGCAGATCAAAGGGGTCCAACACCACATCCCCACCGGTGAGCACCCCCTATCAAAGAGAGGTACAAGCCTATCCCCCCTGCGCATTACCAGTGTGCCAAAGATATGTTGAGGAACATGAAAGAGGCAGGGGTTATTCGGGACAGCTGTAGTCCCTGGGCCGCTCCGTTGGTACTGGTCAAGAAGAAGGACGGCACCATGCGGATGTGTGTGGACTACCGGAAGATTAATCAGAAAACGCATAAAGATGCCTACCCACTGCCCCGTATTGAAGAGTCTTTGGCCGCACTGAGAACCGCAAATTACTTCTCTACCCTTGACCTCACCAGTAGGTACTGGCAAGTAGCAGTGGCCCCGGAGGACCGGGAGAAAACTGCCTTCACCACCCCAATGGGGCTCTGTGAATTCAATAGTATGCCGTTTGGGCTGTGCAATGCCCCTGGAACCTTCCAACGGCTGATGGAGTGCTGTCTGGGACATCTAAACTTCGAGACCGTCCTGTTATACCTGGATGATGTGATCGTGTACTCTCAGATGTATGAAGCCCATCTGGAGCACCTAGCCGAGGTGTTTGCGTCCCTTGCCAAATACGGGATGAAGTTGAAGCCCTCTAAGTGTCACCTGCTGAAACCCAGAGTGCAGTACCTGGGGCATGTGGTGAGTGCGGAAGGTGTCGCCCCCGACCCTGAGAAGATCACTGCCATCCAGGACTGGCCAAGACTAACCACCGTGAGGGAAGTAAGGCAGTTTTTGGGTCTGGTGGGGTACTACCGACGCTTCATCAAGGGGTACACGAAGATGGCTGCCCCCATGCAAGACCTCCTCGTGGGACAGACCAAAGGTGGTAGACCCATCGGAGCCCCACTGGTGTGGGAGGACAGGCATGAGGAATCCTTCCGCCAGCTGAAAGCGGCCTTGACTGGAGAAGAGGTCCTAGCGTACCCTGACTACGGCTGCCCATTCATCCTCTACACAGACGCCAGCAATGTGGGTTTGGGGGCAGTCCTGTCCCAGGTGTTGGACGGGCAGCCCGCGGACGGTCTGCATTTTGCTAAGGGGGAATGTGACGCCCTGGGCAAGCCAGGGGTCACAGGTCATAACACCACCACACCCTACACCCCAGATAGGTACACCAAGGCTACACAAAAATCCTTGTTGCCTTCCTCCAGGGGCTGATGTCCACACCAGGGGGTGGGCCAGGCGGTTGGCTCCACCCACCGAGGAGTTCACAGCCCTGGAGGCGGGAACCCAGGCTGATGAGTTTAGGGAGAGTTTGGAGGAGGAAGTGGAAGCAGTGAGAGATCAGTTTAAGGAGAGTGAAGGAGAAGGAGGACAGTGAGAGTAGTGACAGAAAAGGTGACAGTTGAGAAAGCCTGAAGTTGGTCCGGGTGTGTGCCCCGGACTGAGAACAGCAAGGTTGGCAGACGGCAGTGACTGTCTGCAGGAGAGGCTGCTTGGAGGTTGCCGGAAGGACCGTGGACGGGTGGTGGCCCGGCGGTACCGGAGCGGTATACGAAGAGCAGTCAGCACCATTGGCAGGGGCCTTTCGGATCCCGGCAAGGCTAGGAGTCGCCGTGAATTTGCCAAATCCGTTAGTGAAGGGGACCTCTGGGTCTCCCAACAACCAAGTCCCGATGAAGGCAACAGTCCGACCGTTAGAGAGAGACACCGCCACCGCCAGGGCACCAGTTTCTCAGGGCCAGTGCCTGCGTGCAAAGTAGGGCTCCTCCGGCCCATAACCAAGTCGGGGAGCGGGTTACCGGTGGGAACCCATCGCTACCATCATCATCTCAGGTGCAGGAAAAGGGACCGTCACCGTCAACTACTGGGGAACAGCAACTGCAGCCGTCCGTGGGAACCGTCTTTCCAGCCGTGTGATTTACCGAGAACTGTGTCCCTGTCTCAGGCTGAGTGAGTACCACAGTGCCGCGAGGCACAGCGCTGCCCCCGCGTCCCTGCACCCCACCAAGCCCTGCACCGGCCCCGCCATCCCTCATCACCCACCTCATCAGCGGGCCCCGGGACAACTACCCCCTACCCACGGAGGGGAGAACCAACAACTTTGCTGCTCCCTGTCACCGTTCCCGGGATCCCCATACAGAGCAGCGGTGGTGTCAACACAATCACCACAACCGTGGGTGGCGTCACGGACAATAAACAATCCCAAAAACCAATCCCCTTTCACTCACGGGCGAGGTCGCGCCGCTCGAGTCCCCGGGATCCGGCCCATCGCTCGAGCCACCGAGCAGCAGCAGGCCGCGGCAGCAGCGGCAGCCGGACCCGAGCAGTGGGAGAGCGCGGCGTCCCCTCCTCCGCCCGCGACAGCTACATAACTGAATATACATGCAAGTAATGAGCCAGCCATTAAGAAGCAGAGAGCAGCTGCTGAACACAGCATCGCTGGAGAAGGTGAGTTTAAAAAGCTTTTTATTTTCAATGTCCATGTTTTTCTGGTGCATGTTTCACGGAACACACCATAGTTTTGTCCGTGGGACATCAGTGATGCCAGAAATTACGGACGTCTCCGTTTGGCAATCACGGACACGCATTTACGCCACATGGAGACAGTCAGTGAAGAATCTCTGATGTGTGCGCAGACCCATTGATTTTAATGGGCCTGCGTATGTCCGTGATTCTGGTGAGTATAAAAACTAGCACATACGTACCAGAATCACTGACATGTGAAAAAGGCCTAAAAGTGATGCCAAATTTCTGCAATTTATATCAGTCATTAGTGATGAGCGATCGTCTTGCCACTGTTTGATACTCAATTGAACATCAGGGTGCTGTGCTTGGGTGCTCATAAAGCTCAGCCAAGTATTGTGGGAGCTCAGCCAAGCATTACGGGTGCTTGGATGTGTTGTTCGTGAAACAAGAACACAAATAGCCGGCCCCTTCACTGAATGATAAGTGCTGGCACCCCATTGTAATCCATTTGCAGTGTCTGAATGGCTCTCCCGGGGGATAAACAGTACGTTTTTGGATTTAGTGCTTTAAGAAAACAAAATGAATAAGAAAAAAAACACCCTCTGTCCCCCGGAAATGCTGTGTTTATGGATGGCTGCATGTGGGCAGAAAGTCGAACTGCCCAATCGCTGACTTCCATTATACTTATTACTCAGTGTGACCTACTTGACTCGAGGACCAAGTACCCAAGCACTTTAGTGCTCACCCATCTCTAGTAATTATCCTGATTATCATGATAGAGATGAGTGAATCGATTTGCAGGACTCTTATCGAGCAGAGATGCAAGTAGCCTGTGGCTGCCAAACAGCCTTATGTTTCACCTCCTACCTGCTGGACTTTCTTGTGCCTCTTTTGCTCTCTAGGCTTAGCACAACGTCATTGTTGCAGCATGATGTACCCATTTTGGTCCTCCTAATCAGAAGAGGTGCCAGGGATGGCAGCAGTTTGGAGGAAATTCTCAGGACTCCTTTCCGTAGACTACAGACTACTGACTAGGGGCTGATGGACCTGGTCTTGTGATTTGATTCATTCATGCCTAATCATGATCTGTTTTTACCTTTTTTAATGTCTATTTGGATCTGTACTTTTTAACCTATTATTCTTCTCCGTTAAAGGAGCAGAACAACTAGAATTTTGGCAATAATTGACCTCTTACATGTCATACAACTGCTGCACTCAATGGATCTCATTGCCTATAATAAGGTTCAATGGGTAACAGTCATGAGGCGAGCATTTTTGTCCAGATCCCCTAAGGGTATCTGCCTACGATCAGGACTCACTGTGTCCTGGACACAGCGGATTCTGACCTGCGGGGCTGTGTGTCTCCTCTGCAGGAGACCGCAGCTGCTTGTTCCCATGATCAGGTCTTTTGCTTGCGTTCTCCCTACAGAGGACGCATGAGAATCCGCAGCAAACAATTGACATGCTGCGGTCTGGAAAGATGCACCGCAAGTCAATGTTTGCTGCGGATAAAACAAGCACAGTGGGCATAGGATTCCTAGAAATCCTGTCCACTATGCTTGTACTGTACAACGCAGCATTTTGGATGCAGCTGAAGCATGCTGCATCCAAAATGCAGCAAACACTGATCGTGGGCACGCACCCTAACAGTCTAATAGAGTCTTTCATACTCTGTTCCATACTCTTGTTTGCCGTTTTGTGGTTTTCCTGGTAATAAATCTGTCTTAAATTTGGCGTCTGCTCCTCATTAATGAAAGCCATTGAAGTAAATTTGTCACATAGCATGACTTGCGACTTATTTTTTTGCACTAAAAACTAGCATAAACTGCATAGTAAATGTGAGTGTCTCTGAAAGTAAGATGCATCTCTCTAGAGCTTGCAGCACACAATGGAATACATACATTTTAAGCCAAAGTAATACTGAAAGATTAGTTTTGCGTTATGTTTCTGTTTTATTATTTCATATTGTCTTTTACCCCCATAGGCAATAGAAATCTTCTGTTTCTGAAATGCTTTGTAGCTGTATAATCCTCTGTTTTTTTTTATAACTGTACACTATGTCTAATTTTTCTTAGTAACAAAATAAATCTCACTTCCACTACATAATACGGAAAATGTTTCAAAACAATCTACATTTCAGAGATGAAGCAGCATCTAGAATATGTCACTGAAAGTCTCTAAATTGATGCATTTGATAGATACACTAATAACACAAAGTTAATAAGAGCCTAATAAATAAGGCCTCATTGAGGCATCAGTGATTTTTCTTGGACGCAAAACTTCTCTGATTGTGATAAGCGTTTCATCAGATTTTTATCAGAGTGCCATAAGAATTTCATCAGGGTTTGGTCAGAGTTTCATCAGTTTTTTACCTATGAAATTTTTTTCCACCTTCTCCTATCAGACAATGAAATAGGAGACAATGCTTTCCAATTTTTTCCCCATAGACTTTTCAGTGTCAAGGATGATCCAATGCTTAGATCAATACCGGACATGCTTCCACAATTTTGCATGGCCATTCAGTCATCAAAAAAATCACGGACATGTGAACAATCCTATAGACAGGCCGGCCGGTCGCTTCCAGTTGATTACTCATACATCCGAAGGCAGGGAGAGAGAAGCCAGTGGTGATTGGGCTCAGGGGTCGCCTAACGTCAAAACCTCACGTGAGCCACAGGAACACGATTGCCAGCACCACTGGAACGCTGCCGGAATTTGATGTGAGTATAAGCTTTTTTATTTTAATGGGGCCAAAGAATGAGAAGGGGTTCTCCTTGTAGACCCTTTAAGGGTCTGACTTGAAAGACAATATCTGATTCTTGAAATTAGTGGGTTAATCCCATTATCCACAGGATAGGCCATAAATATATGTTCGCTGTGAGTCCTACTCATAGTAGTTGGGGCAACCCTGTTTAATTGGCAGCAGTGCTCTATATTGCTTTTCGACTGTGTTTGGATTATAAGCAGGATTGGTGGTGCGCAGGCAAAAAGATAATAGTCCAAACACATTATACGAGTCCAGCAGAAAAGATCATAGAAACAGGAGCACAGTAATCAGATGACGACTTCTATCTCTTTATTACAAAGGTAAGTGGGGAATTCAGGAGATTGAACTTCACCGATCAAAACTTCTGATAGTTCCCTATGAAATGAGTTTTCTGAAAATAGAGATACATTTTAATTCAGTGATGTGTGCACTTACACATAGTATGCAGTAAGGGGGTGGTCACGTCTGTTTTGTCCTATTTTTGGCAAAGTGAAAACCTCCATTGGTGCAGTGCAGAATTTCACAAGGCCAGAAATTAGTTTACTGATGATGAATGATAAAATAGATAGAAAAGAGTTCTGTACATTTGTTTATGATTGACGAAGTTTCAATGCAACAAAATTGTGATCTGGAGAAATCCAGTTATGATGCAAACATCACAAGCTGCTGAGTTCAGTGATTGGCTGCAGTGTTGTTATCGCTGCAGTCAATCAACAAAGACTGGAGCAACACTAGAGAGACAGTGCTGGGACCCAGGGAGGGTAAGTAAAGCTCAATTTGCCCATTTTTTTTACATATAACTAAGCCTATGGGCCATAGTTTATTGAAAGGGATCATTCCTTGAAGCTATTATTCCTTTCTTTCTACTTTTTTTTTACCTATGCTCTCCTTCCATTGTTTAATCTTATGTACAGATAGGCTTTTGCAACTTTGAATATGCATCTATTGTGAGGAATTAGCTCTGGTAGGCAATGGCAAGGATGCAGCAAAAAGGCACACACAGGTTTTCAGTCCAAAAATCTAGTGTTTTATTCACACTGATTCCGGTTATTAGCATAGCAGCCTTCACAGAATGACCATGTGCCAAACAAACAGACACCATTTTAACATCTGAGACACACCCAGGGGTTTAGGTATGTGAATAGGCAGACATATACTTATACACTTAAAATGTTTGGCTCAGCTCTTATTATGTATGCATTTAACACTGGAAATTGGTGAATGGGGGTAATCAGGCTCAAAGTTCTTGAGATAAGCATAAGTTACAGAGGTGGAAACAATACCTATCAGGCATTTAATGTGAATCCTATGTATATACCATACATCTTTAAAGGAAGACCTTATTAAACTGAACCTGTCAGGTCCCCTATGCACCCAGAATCACAAGCAGTTCTGGGTGTATAGTGCTAATCCCTGCCTAACTGTCCCTGCATCTGGTAGCATAGATAAAGAGATCTTTAGAAAAAGTATTTCAAAAGATCCTTTATGATATGCTAATGAGTGCAGGGACTAGTCACAAGGGTGTTATGTCCCCCAACTAGTCCACCCTCTTAGTATTTTAGCACGCCCACAGGGGCGTGCTAGCGTGGTATTCAAGGATCATTGCCCAGCATCATTAGCAGTTACGCGTATACCTCTGCCCATTGTCACTACTTCAGAACTTCCAGTTTAGGGTCAGTGCACATGATCAGAAGTCCCGGTGCTTCTGATCATGCGCACTAGACCACTCTGAAGCTGGGACACTTACCCAGCTTCATAGTGCACATGACCGGAATTTATTGGACTTCTGATCATGTGTTCACTGACCCAAAGCCTGGTGATCTGAAGTGGTGACAATGGACACAGGTACACGCGTCACCACTGATGACGCTGGGCAATGGGCATTGTATAGCATGCTACCACGCCCCTGTGGGTGTGCTAACATGCTTAGAGGGCGGACTAGTCGGGCGATATAACGCCCTTGCAACTAGTCTCTGAGCTCATTAGCATATCATAAAGGATCTTTAGAAATACTTTTTCTAAAGATCTGTTCATCTATGCTACTAGATACAGGGACAGTAATAGAGGGATTAGCAATATGCCCCCAGAACTGCTCGTGGTTCTGGGGGCATAGGGGACCTGACAGGTTCCCTTTAAGCATTGTTGGTAAAATATTTTTTTTCACATAATTATTGCAATGTGTAGCTAGAGAACACACTTAGGTGTAATTTTCGTGTAACATTTTGAAAGGATCAGTTTACTAGAACAGTTACTTTTCCAAAGCGAGCCACTGTATGCCATTCGCTTTGTATCTAGTAGAACAGTTAATACATCAACCTTGTATATAATTTATACAATAAACAAAGTCACATGTACCCCCCATAATTTAGATGTAAGCAAATGTTGATTTATTCAGGAAGGCGAAAGCCAGAAGCACAGCCCAGAGCAACAAATTGTGAATTAAACTAGGACAGGAGCAGGCTAGTCTATAATAACATTTGTATAATTTTATTTTTGCCCTCGGCTCAGTTCATTTCCTCTTACAGTAGACACATGAAATTGGTTCTTCAGCCACCTAAGCTGATGTTCAATGTTAAACGGCAAAAAAGGAAAAATGCAAAATATTATAACCATCCTAGACTTTGTCTTTTTAATCAGTAAGGCATGAATTCCTGGGTCATTTCTGACAATAAATATCCGCCTTAAGAGTTTTGCTGCCTTCAAAGTTTCTGAACAGCTCTGTTTAACCTGGAGATACATATATTTTTTCTTTCTCTGATAGAACTCTTAGAACCGGGATTCTTAAATAGATGCAAATGTTTCGCTGTTTTTATTCTTCTGTTTTGGCCCCAGGGGGAGCTCAGACTTGCTCTGCTACCCTTTCAGCACTGAAGTAAGAGACCATATGAGAACTACAACACTGTGTGGTAAATCTTATAGACATCACAGTGACAAATAAACACCATTGAGCAAATGCATCTAATAAATACCTCATCAGCCGCTCTCATAAAACTTTCATTAGCCTCGACCTGATGGATTTTAAAAAGAAACACATTAAAGTGTTGGATGTTTCCTCTTTCGATACCTAATTAATATTATGAGCAGAATTTCCTGCTTAAAGATCTGAAATGTTTGCATAAATTTACCCACTTCATTGTCTGCCTGCTTAGCTTATCCTTGTTATTTTTTACTTTTTGTGGCTAAAAAAAACAGAGCACAGAAGTTGCCAATGTACTAATAGAGGCCTCTTTCACACGTCCGTGTCTCCGGTACGTGTTTGGTCTGTTTCCTCACGTGCCGGAGACACGGGCACACGTAAACCCATTAAAATCAATGGGTCTGCTCTCACGTGCGTGTTCTGCCATGGAATGTGTGTCCGTGTGGAGCATACGTGTGCCCGTGCGCTCCACACGTAGACATGTCCGTTTTTCTCCGGCATCATGGGTGTCACACGGAACGCAAACTAACCACATGGAGGTATTCCGTGTGACACGCACCGGAGAAAACACACGTGTCTGAGAAAAAAATAACAAAACTTTACTCACCTTCTCTAGCCCTGCTGTCTCTGCTGCTGCTGTCACTTGCTTCCAACCGCCGCTCATTATGCTCATTGCATATCCATTCCACTGCGGGCCGGAAGTAGCAGCAGAGGGGAGTCGGCAGGACCGGAGACTGAAGATCAGCACCACGGACAGCGAAGCCAGGGACAGGTGAGCAGAAAGTTCCCGTTCTCCGTGTGTTATCACATATAACACACGCAGAACACACGTGTGCCATAAATACGGCTCACGGAGGGAAAAACACACCTTTGACATGTCTGTGAAAAACATGCGTGATTTCACGGACGTGTGAAAGAGGCCTAAAGGCCACTCCTGGACCCCTGTGATTCACTCCACCGGCACATCCAACGCCATAGGGTCTTGTGATAATTCAAGTTCAGTTCATATAGTTTTGCTTTTGTAATATGGACTATTACATTCGCCTGTATTATGACAAGTGTACCGTATTTTGTTTGTATTTATTGAATATTAAGAAGTTTATAATATTGTTCAACTATGACTATGGTGAGCTCTTGACCTGCCTGTTTGAAGTGAGCTTGTCATGAGAATTTTGCTTATTTGTACATTCTCAAAGTTGAAAGTTATCCTTTATCTACGGGACAGGAGATGACTTCTCTATCACTGGGGGTATGGACCCCCATCTATTCTTAGAACCAGAGCCCTGAAAATCGGCAGTCAGAAAGGGCAGTCAGAGGACCCTGAAGAGGACAACCAGAAAGTGCAACAGGCTACCATGGGAGGTGGTGAGCTCTCCATCAATAGAAATCTTCAAGCGGAAGCTGGATAAACATATAGCTGGGATGATTTAGGAAAACCTGCATTCAAAGGGAGTTGGACCCGATGACCCTTGAGGTCCCTTCCAACTCTAGCATTCTATGAAGTGAATAGAGCTCTGGTCAGTTAGTCGCAGTGCTCAGCTATCTCTGATGGTCCCAATAATAATGAATGGAGAGGTAGTCTGTAGGTTGACCACCACACCACACACATGGAGCTCTTCAGAGCCCTATTTCTTGGGATCAGTGTGGCAATTGGGAAATTGGGCTGACTTTCAAAGTTAATAATACTCCTTTAAAGAGTACCTTTTGTCTAATTTTTCATGTTGAACTGTACACATGGTGTAATATTGGCTGCAGAAAGGACTAAAATATTTTTTTAAGTTATGGTGGGGCTGCGTTCTTCTTTTTGTTGAACGTAGCTGCTTGCTTATGCTTGGTCAGGAAAAAGTACACGCCCGCGGTGAACACTGTCTGATAACACCCTCTTGGACTTTAAAAAAAGAAAGCTCATTAGGGGACAAATATTTTCATTGCAATGGTGAAGCAAAATAAAAAAAAAATGTTTTATTCTGCTCTGGAGCCACCATTACATTGTGTGTTCAATTCAACATGAAAGGTCCTCAATAAGTAAAGGAATATTAGTATATTGTTAAAATAATAGCAGCTGGGTGAAAATAAAGTTAGATCACTATCGCGCAATTCTCCAATCCATATCGCTTTGAATACTGACCACATTATGTTGTAATCACATTGGGAACTATATATATGATACATCAATGTGATTAATACCTATGTTATCACCTTATTGATTGTTCTGTCTCTCTTGTGTATGTTCCATAACTAATTTTTAAATGTGTTAAAACAAAAATGTATTACTCTGTTTTCCATGTTTTCCACGGTTTTCTATATTATGTACATGTGGATATGTTCTTTATTACCCCACTGGGACTTTACAATATACTTTCCCTCCGGTAAATATTGAGTTACTTTAATTGATGGAATTTATGTATCTCATATGTATATACAGTATACTGTGTGTATATATATATATATATATATATATATATATATATATATACACAGTATATATATAAATATCTATGTATATAATTGCCTTATTCTGTCTGTCTGTCTTGCTCCAAAATTGTGTCACCGTGACAGTGTCACCATGACAGTGTCGTTAGAGTGACAACTATCGGATTGGCCGCTGGGCTCGTCCTTGCCCCGCCCCCCCACGGATTGGCCGCTCACCTCGGCCTGGCCCCGCCCCCCGCATTGATTAGCCGCTCGCCCTGGCCCTCCGCAAGCATCGCCCGCTCCAGCGTACACCGGCTCCCAGTACACATGTGCAGGGAGCCGGCATACGCTGACGCCTCACCCGCTCGCCCCCACCACACGTTGGCACACTCGGCGCCGCCCCCGGCGGACATAACCTTGCGATGCTGGGATCGTGACGGAGCCGGTGTACGCAGGTAACCATGATACACTTCGCGTAACTATAGGAAGCGCTTCCCTTAGTTACCCGATGTGTATCATGGTTACCAGCGTATACTGGCTCCCGGTACACATGTGCAGGGAGCCGGCATATGCTGACACCTCGCCCGCTCAGCCCCACCCCCAGCACACGTTGGCATGCTCGGACCCGCCCCCGGCAGCCCCAGCATGGGGGATGGAGCACGATGGGGGGTGTGCAGCATGGAGGGTGGAGCACGATGGGGGGTGTGCAGCATGGAGGATGGAGCACGATGGGGGGTGCGCAGCATGGGAGATGTAGCACGATGAGGGGTGCGCAGCATGGGAGATGTAGCACGGTGGGGGGTGCGCAGCATGGGGGATGGAGCACGATGGGGGGTGTGCAGCATGGGAGATGGAGCACGATGGGGAGTGCGCAGCATGGTGGATGGAGCACGATGGGGAGTGTGCAGCATGGAGGATGGAGCACAATTGGGGGAGTGCAGCATGGAGGATGGAGCACGATGGGGGGGTGCGCAGCATGGGAGATGGAGCATGATGGGGGGTGCGCAGCATGGGGGATGGAGCACGATGGGGGGTGCGCAGCATGGGGAATGGAGCACGATGGGGGGTGCGCAGCATGTCGGATGGAGCACAATGGGGGGTGCGCAGCATGTCGAGTGGAGCACGATGGGGGGTGCGCAGCATGGGGGATGGAGCACGATGGGGGGTGCGCAGCATGGGGGATGGAGCATGATAGGGGGTGCGCAGCATGGGGGATGGAGCACGATAGGGGGTGCGCAGCATGGGGGTTGGAGTACAATAGGGGGTGCGCAGCATGGGGGATGGAGCATGATGGTGGGGTGCGCAGCATGGGGGATGAAGCACGATGGGGGGTGCGCAGCATGGGGGATGGAGCACGATGGAGGTACGCAGCATGGGGGATGGAAAACGATGGGAGGTGCGCAGCATGGGGATAGAGCACGATGAGGGGTGCGCAGCATGGGGGATGGAGCACGTTGAGGGGTGCGCAGCATGGGGGATGGAACACGATGGGGGGTGCACAGTATGGGGGATGGAGCACGATGGCGGGTGCGCAGCATGGGGGATGGAGCACGATGGGGGGTGCGCAGCATGGGGGATGGAGCACGATGGGGGGTGCACACCTCCCCCCAAAACACACACACACCGCCACACACGCACTGCACAACACACCACACACACACTGGGAACCACAAACACCGCCCTACACAGACACCCACACACACAGACAGCGCCGCACACACAACACCCAACACACAAACACCGCGGCACACACAAATATACGCACATACCGCACAACACACACATTGCACAAAACATGCTTCCCCCCCAAAACACACACACACCCCACACCCACACAAACCGCGCAACACACACACACACAACGCTACAGACACACAGTGCTCCACAAACAGCGCAACACACACAACGCAACACACAAACAACTCCGCTCTCACCCCCCGCCACACCCAGACAACACCCAGAACATGTACAGCACCCTACACAAACACTTGGTAACTACACACAACAACATCTATATATATATATAACAAAAATCATGCATTAACTACACAATACGTAAATTCTAGAATACCCGATGCGTAGAATCGGGACACCTTCTAGTATATATATATATATATATAAAACAAAAATCATACATTAACTACACAATACGTAAATTCTAGAATACCCGGTGCGTTAGAATCGGGCCACCTTCTAGTATATATATATATATATATTATTATTATTATTATTTATTATTATAGCGCCATTTATTCCATGGCGCTTTACAAGTGAAAGAGGGTATACGTACAACAATCATTAACAGTACAAGACAGACTGGTATAGGAGGAGAGAGGACCCTGCCAGCGAGGGCTCACAGTTTACAGGGAATGGGTGATGGTACAATAGGTGAGGACAGAGCTGGTTGTGCAGTGGTCTACTAGACTGAGGGCTATTGTAGGTTGTAGGCTTGTTGGAAGAGGTGGGTCTTGAGGTTCCTCTTGAAGCTTTCCATGGTAGTGGAGAGTCTGATGTGCTGAGGTAGAGCGTTCCAGAGTATGGGGGATGCACGGGAGAAATCTTGTACACGATATATATATATATACAGTGCTGGCCAAAAGTATTGGCACCCCTGCAATTCTTTTAGATAATACTCAGTTTCTTCTTGAAAATGATTACAATCACAAATTCTTTGGTATTATTAACTTCATTTATTTTGCTTGCAATGAAAAAACACAAAAGAGAATGAAACAAAAATCAAATCATTGATCATTTCACACAAAACTCCAAAAATGGGCCAGACAAAAGTATTGGCACTCTTAGGGGCACTTTGCACACTGCGACATCGCAGGTGCGATGTCGGTGGGGTCAAATTGAAAATGACGCACTTCCGGCATCGCATGCGACATCGCAGTGTGTAAAGGCTGGATGATACGATTAACGAGCGCAAAAGCGTCGTAATCGTATCATCGGTGCAGCGTCGGCGTAATCCATGATTACGCTGACGCGACGGTCCGATGTTGTTCCTCGCTCCTGCGGCAGCACACATCGCTGTGTGTGAAGTCGCAGGAGCGAGGAACGTCTCCTACCGGCCTCACTGCGGCTTCCGTAGGATATGCGGAAGGAAGGAGGTGGGCAGGATGTTTACATCCTGCTCATCTCCGCCCCTCCGCTCTGATTGGCCGCCTGCCGTGTGACGTCGCAGTGACGCCGCACGACCCGCCCCCTTAACAAGGAGGCGGGTCGCCGGCCACAGGGACGTCGCACGGCAGGTGAGTGTGTGTGTGAAGCTGGCGTAGCGATAACTTTCGCTACGCCAGCTATCACCACATATCGCTGCTGCGACGGGGGCGGGCACTATCGCACTCGGCATCGCAGCATCGGCCTGCGATGTCGTAGTGTGCAAAGCCCGCCTTAGCCTAATACTTGGTAGCCATAATAACTGCGAACAACCGCTTCCGGTAACCATCAATGAGTTTCTTACAATGCTCTCCTGGAATTTTAGACCATTCTTCTTTGGCAAACTGCTCCAGGTCCCTGAGATTTGAAGGGTGCCTTCTCCAAACTGCCATTTTTAGATCTCTCCACAGGTGTTCTATGGGATTCAGGTCTGGACTAATTGCTGGCCACTTTAGTAGTCTCCAGTGCTTTCTATCAAACCATTTTCTAGTGCTTTTTGAAGTGTGTTTTGGGTCATTGTCCTGCTGGAAGACCCATGACCTCTGAGGAAGACCCAGCTTTCTCACACTGGGCCCTACATTATGCTGCAAAATTTGTTGGTAGTCTTCAGACTTCATAATGCCATGCACACGGACAAGCAGTCCAGTGCCAGAGGCAGCAAAGCAACCCCAAAACATCAGGAAACCTCCATTATGTTTGACTGTAAGGACATTGTTCTTTTCTTTGAATGCCTCTTTTTTTTTCCTGTAAACTCTATGTTGATGGGTTTTCCCAAAAAGCTCTACTTTTGTCTCATCTGACCAGAGAACATTCTTCCAAAACGTTTTAGGCTTTCTCAGGTAAGTTTTGGCAAACTCCAGCCTGGCTTTTTTATGTCTCGGGGTAAGAAGTGGGGTCTTCCTGGTTATCCTACCATACAGTCCCTTTTCATTCAGACGCCGACGGATAGTACGGGTTGACATTGTTGTACCCTCGGACTGCAGGGCAGCTTGAACTTCTTTGGATGTTAGTCGAGGTTCTTTATCCACCATCTGCACAATCTTGCATTGAAATCTCTCGTCAATTTTTCTTTTCCTTCCACATCTAGGGAGGTTAGCCACAGTGCCAGCCATGGGCTTTAAACTTCTTGATGACACTGGGCACCGTAGACACAGGAACTTTTAGGTTTTTGGACATGGACTTGTAGCCTTGAGATTGCTCATGCTTCCTCACAAGTTGGATTCTCAAGTCCTCAGACAATTCTTTGGTCTTCTTTCTTCTCTCCATGCTCAATGTGGTACACACAAGGACACAGGACAGAGGTTGAGTCAACTTTAATCCATGTTAACTGGCTGCAAGTGTGATTTAGTTATTGTCAACACCTGTTAGGTGCCACAGGTAAGTTACAGGTGCTGTTAATTACACAAATTAGAGAAGCATCACATGATTTTTCAAACAGTGCCAATACTTTTGTCCACCCCCTTTTTATGTTTGGTGTGGAATTATATCCAATTTGGCTTTATGACAATTTTGTTTATTTTTTTTCATTGAAGACAAATTAAATGAAGATGATAATACCAAAGAATGTATGATTGCAATCATTTTCAAGAAGAAACTGAGTATTATCTGACAGAATTGCAGGGGTGCCAATACTTTTGGCCAGCACTGTATATATATATATATATATATATATATATATATATATATATATAAAAAATGTGTAGTCATAGCCAAAAAAGGTTTGCACCCTTGAAATTGTTCCTGAAAAGGAAGTACCAGTATTTCTCCCAGACAATTATTGCAATTACACTTGTTTTGTTCTATACATATTTCTTTCCTTTGTGTGTATTAGGAGCACCACAAAAAAAATTGAGGACAATCAGTGCCAGGTTTGTGGCTGTGTACAAATGGAACAATATGTTCAGGATTTCACTGCAACCACAGATCTGCCAAAGAGTTATCTCTGTGTGTGACAGGGCCTTAACACCCAGAGGTGTTCAATTGGATTTAGATCTGGACTCATTGCTGCCACTTCAGAACTCTCCAGAGGTTTGTTTACATCCATTTCTGTGGCTTCTTGAAAAATGTTTGGGGTCACTGTCCTGCTGGAAGACCCATGGCTTAGGATGCAAACCCAGCTTTCTAACACTAGGCACCAAATCTCCATCTTTTGGCCAAAAAATGTACAAAAATGGTTTTGAAGCTGTTTCGGTGCAGTTTTCTGCCAGGAAATGCACATTTTGCGGCTGAAATGTCTGCAAAAGATTTCAGCACCAAATTTGCACCTCCTGGCAGAAAACCGAACCAAAACAGCATCAAAACCGTTTTTGTGCATTTTGTTTTTGCACACATAGGGTTTTGATGCATTTTTTGCCAGGAGCTGTAGATTGGGTATAGGAATATGGTGTAGAAATTTCAGCACCAAATCTGCATCTCTTGGCAAGAAAACACATTTTTCTGAGAGGAGATGCAGGTCTGTGAACTCAGTGACTCAGTTCAATGAGGTCACCTGAGGTTAGGTTACTTGAAGTCACAGATGGAGGAACATGGGAACCTCCAGTTGTGACCGCGAATAACCTGAGTGATGCCACTGCTCATCTTTGCAGCTAAGTCATTCTCTGCTTGAAGCTCACAGTGGGCGGTCATGTTCTATGCCTGTGTGGCACCCCTGAGGCTTCAGTCGCCACAGAGGTACTGCACCTCATCCACAGGTGTGGTATTCTATCCTGGGTATGGAAGAGGTCATCCACCAGTATGCACACAAACACACACACACACACACACACACACACACACAAGGCACACTTCATCAGGCCAGGGGTTTCTGTACAAGCCAGCTTGCAGGTGGGGTTAGCTAGTGGGTGGACACCTAGTGTGTAGGAAGGCAAGTGAAACTTACAGAACTAGTCAGAACAAGTCTGGAGTCAAGAAGGAGCAGTGGAGGAGTGATGACTTGTGGCCTGTAGCTGGTGAAGCACCGCCCGGGCACAAGACAGAAGGGGTCCCAGGGACCACGGAAAGTGCGCCATACTCCCATGGCCTTGTTCCACATACAGCAACAGTGTGGAGGGACTCGGCTTCAAATCGGGGACTGGTCACTAGGCTAGAGGAGAAGAACCTACATATTCTGCTAGTAAAGCCAGAGGCTGAGGGGACTGCAAGCACCAAGGCCACATCTGCACATGAATTCACAGGAAAGTGACACCAAAGGACCAAGGGATAGAACTTCACGCTGCCCAAAAGGGTCCGCGGGCACTGGCTCAGGGCTCTGTGTGTGAGGATGCAAGGCAGTAGGGAGAAGCAAGCGCAGAAAGACGACCAGGGAAGGGACACATAAGAATGGTGCACCGGACTTGACCTCCGAACTACCCGGGATTGGCTGGAGCCCTCCACAGTGAAACCCAGCACTCCAAAGGTGATCACTGGCTAGTCATCTTACCTTGGAACCTGCTACAGTGAGTAAATATCTTGAGACTTCACTCCTGTATCGCTCCGTTATTCACCTGCGCCTCCGGCCCTGAAACCCCTGCCATCACCGCCTACTACTCCCCCCCATCTACCCTGGGGCCCAGCTCTACCTGTGGAGAGTGAACCAACTAAGCTGTGTCACCATCTGCCCCAGGGGCCCCCATCCCGCAGCGGTGGCACCTAACTTGCCGCATATCACAGGTGGTGTCACAAATAAACTGTCATCATCCCCTTCCCATTCTTTAAATGAGACCGCCGGGGTCACGGAACCGGGCATCGCCACCGTGGTGTCCCAGGAGTTGAACCGCGGCACGGTAATGAGTCACCCCATGGCCCCGGCATGTGCGTGTCGCCTGCACCTTGTCACTTCATATGTAGCAGAGTTGGAATCGTTGTGGGACCTCATGTCGATTACATCTGACCTTAACAGTCCTGATCCACCCATCACTAATGCTGACAGGAGCAGCCAGATTTCTGTATGCATGGCAAATTCTAGTATCCTGACTCCTGTCTATGTACATGACTACAATAAATTTATGGATGCCGTGGACTTGTGGAGCAGATGCTGCAGCTCTAGAGTGCTGTTTGCAGGTCTGATGTATTTTACAAAAAACGTATGGCATATCTAATCAAAATGGCCATATTTAACCCTTTGTGTTGTACTGAAGAACTGGAGACCAAGGATCTTACCTTGAATTCCAAGAAAATAATAATAAAACATCTGATATCTGGAGACCGACCAAGGGTGGGTGGGCAGAGAATTATCTAGTGAGGCCAGGAGAATTGTCCCCGGTCAGCATTTTCCCTCACCAGGGAAACTAAAAACACTGACCCCAAAAGAGATGCAGGGTGTGTTACAAAAATAGAGTCAGGAAGGAAACTTACCATTGTGACACGTGTCCTTATAAACCTGGCCTCTGCCTTAGGGAATGTTTCTGTCGCTTCCACACATCCCTAAAAAAAAATTGCATTGCATTTTTGTTTTTATCCTTACCATCTTCTGCCATTTTTTCTCTAGTCACTTTGTATTTCTTCATCGCTCATTTAGATATTGGAACACAAAAAAACAACAAAAAATATGAAAAAATGAATGCTTACTATGCCCTATACTAGGAGGGAAATTTGCTGAAATGGTATTCATTTTTTTTGTTCCGCCAATTTATGAATATGCCCTGCCATCTAAAGCAGTCATTTTGAATCTTTCTACTGTTTGGTGTTATAGACATGGAGGATACCTAGTACGCAAGCTGTTCCTGGTCTATAAAGAATGAGCTTTCTTATTGTATTATTATAAAACTCGTTATTCCTGCTAAAACTGTCACATATACTGTGGCATTCTGCCTCTATATATTCTGTTAAACGATGTGTTGTTCTGTGCATATTTAAGTTCCTACCTTGCTGGGCAGGAACCTGTTATATTGTGCCAGCATCACATGGCACATCCGTCTCTCATATAGGGATTGGTTGGACTATAGAAACATTGTACAAGTTCCTTTTAGAAAAGAAAGAATGGGTGCAGCCATGGCTATTCTTTTATCCTCTGAACATGCTCAGCTTGCAATATTGTTGTTATATTCCTCCATTCTATGTTATGACCTAATGTTATCAAACAGTGTGTAGTACCTGTGGGTTCAAAATCCTCATTATACTTCTGGATATACAGTGCTGGCCAAAAGTATTGGCACCCCTGCAATTCTGTCAGATAATACTCAGTTTCTTCTTGAAAATGATTGCAATCACAAATTCTTTGGTATTATTATCTTCATTTTATTTGTCTTCAATGAAAAAAAAAATTGTCATAAAGCCAAATTGGATATAATTCCACACCAAACATAAAAAAGGGGGTGGACAAAAGTATTGGCACTGTTTGAAAAAATCATGTGATGCTTCTCTAACTTGTGTAATTAACAGCACCTGTAACTTACCTGTGGCACCTAACAGGTGTTGGCAATAACTAATCACACTTGCAGCCAGTTGACATGGATTAAAGTTGACTCAACCTCTGTCCTGTGTCCTTGTGTGTACCACATTGAGCATGGAGAAAAGAAAGAAGACCAAAGAACTGTCTGAGGACTTGAGAATCCAAATTGTGAGGAAGCATGAGCAATCTCAAGGCTACAAGTCCATCTCCAAAGACCTGAAAGTTCCTGTGTCTACGGTGCGCAGTGTCATCAAGAAGTTTAAAGCCCATGGCACTGTGGCTAACCTCCCTAGATGTGGAAGGAAAAGAAAAATTGACGAGAGATTTCAACGCAAGATTGTGCGGATGGTGGATAAAGAACCTCGACTAAAATCCAAACAAGTTCAAGCTGCCCTACAGTCCAAGGGTACAACAGTGTCAACCCGTACTATCCATCGGCGTCTGAATGAAAAGGGACAGTATGGTAGGATAACCAGGAAGACCCCACTTCTTACCCCGAGACATAAAAAAGCCAGGCTGGAGTTTGCTAAAACTTACCTGAGAAAGCCTAAAACGTTTTGGAAGAATGTTCTCTTATCAGATGAGACAAAAGTAGAGCTTTTTGGGAAAAGCCATCAACATAGAGTTTACAGGAAAAAAAAAAAAGGCATTCAAAAAAAAGAACACTGTCCCTACAGTCAAACATGGCAGAGGTTCCCTGATATTTTTGGGTTGCTTTGCTGCCTCTGGCACTGGACTGCTTGACCGTGTGCATGGCATTATGAAGTCTGAAGACTACCAACAAATTTTGCAGCATAATGTAGGGCCCAGTGTGAGAAAGCTGGGTCTTCCTCAGAGGTCATGGGTCTTCCAGCAGGACAATGACCCAAAACACACTTCAAAAAGCACTGGAAAATGGTTTGATAGAAAGCATTGGAAACTACTAAAGTGGCCAGCAATAAGTCCAGACCTGAATCCCATAGAACACCTGTGGAGAGATCTCAAAATGGCAGTTTGGAGAAGGCACCCTTCAAATCTCAGGGACCTGGAGCAGTTTGCCAAAGAAGAATGGTTTAGAATTCCAGCAGAGTATTGTAAGAAACTCATTGATGGTTACCGGAAGCAGTTGTTCGCAGTTATTTTGGCTAAAGGTTGTGCAACCAAGGTGCCAATACTTTTGTATGGCCCATTTTAGGAGTTTTGTGTGAAATGATCAATGATTTGATTTTTGTTTCATTCTCTTTTGTGTTTTTTCATTACAAGCAAAATAAATGAAGATAATAATACCAAAGAATTTGTGATTGCAATCATTTTCAAGAAGAAACTGAGTATTATCTGACAGAATTGCAGGGGTGCCAATACTTTTGGCCAGCACTGTAAACTTTGATGGGTCTAGTTTCCAAAATGAGGTCACTTGTGGAGGTTTTCTGCTGTTTAGGCACCTTAGGGGCCCCGCAAATTCGACATAGTGCCCACTATCTATTTCAACCATATTTTTGTTCCAAGATTCAATGGTGCTCCTTCTTTTCTGAGCCCGACCATTTGTCCAAACAGAGTTTTCTGACCATGGGGTATCAGCATACTCAGAAGAAACTGAGTAACAGATTGAGTGGTCCATTTTCTCATGCCATCCCTTGTAAAAGTAAAAAAAGTGGGACTAAAGGAAACATTACAATTTTTTTTTCATTCCACCGTCCATTAAAGGGAAGGTGTCCCGGTTTTTTTTATTTTTGTATTAAAAAGAGTGATTATGTATCAAGTATTTTTAATACAAAATTAAAATCACTGCTTATTTAGTTTTTATTTCATTCTAATTTTACTGGAGGCACTGGGGGCTGCCATGCTGGATTTGCTGTGTGTGTAACGACAGTTACTCACTGCTTTCTGTTGAGAATAACTGTGGAAAGAGAGGCACAAAAATAGGGTCTTACCCGGTATGACACGTGGGGGCAAGTGTGGGTTAGAACACTCACCTGATGGGGTTGTGCAAGTTACAACCCCTATGAAGGCACCTAGTTAATGTGGAAGGCAGCGGTCCCGCAGTGTAGATATAATCCAAGAGGTAAAGCAGAAAGCAGGTTTGAAATTCCGCGCCAAGCCACAGAGAATCCAGATGCTTGTTAGTAAATCCCTTTCTTTATTTTTTTTACACAGGTCTACGCGTTTCGAGGACATATCCATCCTCATCATCAGGACAATGTACAAAGAAAGACTAATGCACCCCCTGGGCTGTCCAGATCACAGCAGAGGGAGGAAATCAGCGCCTTCTTTCTGCAGCTCACAGCGGTCATGCTGTGTGCTGAACTTTTTCCCCTGTCACCCGTTTGGCCCGTATGAGTAGTGTACCGGCGCCCCTCCCCCCCGTTGCCGATGCTACCGTCCCCATTAACACCCCCACGCTCTTCTCCCCCGTGGTCTGTCACCTGTTGGCCTGTGTGAGTAGTGTACGTCCCCCCTCCCTCCCCGGCTGCAGCGAGCATGCTTGTGCTTGTGTGTGTGTGCTTGTGCGTGTGGCAGAACATTTTGTTCGTGTGCGTGGCAGAGCATTGTGTGTGCATGCGTGTGGCAGAACATTTTGTGCGTGCATGTGGTAGAGCATTTTGTGCATGCGTGTGGCAGAGCATTCTGTGTGTGCGTGCGTGGCAGAGCACTGTGCATGCATGGCAGAGCATTGTGTGTGCTTGAATGTGGCAATGCATTTTGTGCGTGCATTTGGCAGAGCATTTTGTGCATGAGTGTGGCAGACCATTTTGTGCATGCATTTGGCAGAGCATTTTGTGCGTGCATTTGGCAGAACATTATGTGCGTGCATGTGGCAGAGCATTTTGTGCGTGCATGTGCCAAAGCATTATTTGTGTGCATGTGGCAGAGCATTTTGTGCATCCATGTGGCAGAGCATTGTGTGTGAGTGCCTGGCAGAGCATTGTGTGTGCGTGCCTGGCAGAGCATGGTGTGTGCGTGCCTGAAAGTGCATTGTGTGTGCGTGCGTGGCAGAGCATTGTGTGTGCGTGCATGTGGCAGAGAATTTTGTGCGTGGGTGCATGGGTCAGAGCTTTTTGTGCATGCGTGTGGCAGAGCATTTTGTGCGTGTGTGTGGCAGAGCATTGTGTGCGTGCGTGTGGCAGAGCATTTTGTGCGTGCGTGCATTTCAGTGCATTGTGTGTGCGTGCATTGCAGAGCATTGTGTCAGCGTGCATGGCAGAGCATTGTCTGTGGGTGCATGGCAGAGCATTGTGTGTGTGTGCATCTGACAGAGTATTTTGTGCGTGCGTGTGGCAGTGCATTGTGTGTGCGTGCGTGGCAGAGCATTGTGTCAACGTGCATGTGGCAGAGCATTGTGTGTGCGTGCATGTGGCAGAGCATTGTGTGTGTGTGCATGTGGCAGAGCATTTTGTGCGTGCATGTGGTAGAGCATTGTGTGTGCGTGCCTGGCAGAGCATTGTGTGTGCGTGCCTGGCAGAGCACTGTGTGTGCATGCGTGGCAGAGCATTGTGTGTGCCTGCCTGGCAGAGCATTGTGTGTGCGTGCATGTGGCAGAGCATTTTGTGTGTGCATGCATGGGTCAGAGGATTTTGTGTGTGCGTGCGGCAGAGCATTTTGGGCATGTGTGTTGCCCTGGGCAAGCCAGGGGACACAGGTCATCACACCACCACACCCTACATCCCAGTTAGGAACACCAAAGCTAACCAAAAATCCTTGTTGCCTTCCTCCAGAGGCTGATGATTCACACCAGGGGGTGGGCCAGGCGGTTGGCTCCACCCACCGAGGAGTTCACAGCTCTGGAGGCGGGAGAAACCAGGCAGATAGAGTTTGGAGGAGGAAGTGAAAGGAGTAAACAAGTAGTGAAAGTAGAAAGAAGTAAAGTGGTAAAGGAGGAAAGCAAGAGTGGTGACAGAAAGAAAACCTGAAGTAGTCCAGCTGTGTGCAGGACAGGTCAGCAAGGTCAGCAACGGCGGTGACTGTCTGGAGGGGGACCGTGTGGAAGTTCCTGGAAGGACCGCGGACGGGTAGTGGCCCGGCGGTCTGGAGCAGTGTACCGAAGGACAGTCCACACCAGGGCAGGGGCCTCTCGGACCCTGGCAAGGCTAGGAGTCGCCATAATTTGCCAAATCCATCAGTGAAGGGGGCGTAGATCCCCCAACAACCAAGTCCCGATTGAAGGCAACAGCCCAACCAGAGTAGGAGAGACACCGCCACAGCCAAGGCACCAGTCTCTCAGGGCCAGCGCCTGCGGGCAAAGAGTAGAGCTCCTCCGGTCCAGCTTGAAGCCGGGGAGCGGGTTACCAGTGGGAATCCATCGCTACCAACACAGAAACAAAGGTGCAAGGAAAAGGGACATCACCGTCACCTACTGGGAGAGCAAGTGCAGCCGTCCGTGGGAACCGTCTTTCCAGCCGTGTAGTTTACCGTAAAACTGTGTCAACGTCTCAGGCTGAGTGAGTACCACAGTGCCGCAAGGCACCGCACTGCCCCTGCGTCCCTGCTCCCACCGGGCCCTGCACCTCCCTCACCATCACCGGGCCCCGGGATCACCAACCCCTACCCACGGAGGGGCAACACAACACCTGGCTGCTCCGCATCACCATCCCCGGGATCCCCATATTGAGCAGCGGTGGTGAAATCACCACAACTGTGGGTGGCGTCACGGACAATAAACAATTCCCACACCCAATAACACCCCCTTTCACTCACGGGCGAGGAGTGCCGCTCGAGAACCCCCGGGATCCGGCCCACAGCTCAAGCCACCACTGAGCAGTAGCCACCGGACCCGAGCAGAAGGGGTGAGCGTAGTGTGCTGACACCCTCCTCCCCGCCCACGACAACTTGGCGTCACGAACAGGATCTTATCGCTCTGCCGTTTGGTAGAGGTGCGCCTTGTTACCGCCGGAGGTATGCGGCAGGAAAATTTCAGAAGCCGCCATCTTTGGCGCGAAAAGTTCCTGCTCGAGCGTCTTCTCGAGTAGCAGAGGCGCGAAGGCCAAAACCCCGCCCCGAGAGAGGAGGGGCCGAAAAGAGCTAAGGGGGACGCGATGGCGGCTGGCTGCATGTAGCTGCAGCTATAAAGCAGGGACGCCAGGACTCTGCAGACATACCGTTCCTGGAAGAAGAAGCCATCATGTGGATGCTGTCCCGCGACACCGTAGCCCCCGCGCCTGGAACTGCGGTGTGGGTGGAAATCCGAACCGCGCAGCTCTACCAACGGCTGCAGGTCAGGATGCAGCTCCTCATGGAGCAGTGGGAGACCGACATGGCGGACGTTATAGCCACCGTGCGGAGACGCGAGGAGGAAGCGGAGAAAGGGAGGGTGAGTGACCCACGTCCCGATGCCCTGGAAGGGCCGGTCATCGCGGCTGCGGGGCCCGGTCCAAGCCCTCTCCCCCCGTTGCCTCCCTCGCCACCCGTCTCGGAGGCCGTGACCCCGCCACTAGGCCTGCTACCACCGCAACCGGTAGAAATACCCAGCGTCCCCGCCCAGGCAGACCGATCTGTAGCCGGAGCCCGCAGTAAACCGGAGGTGTTACCGTGGAAGATTCCGAAGGTTGAACCGGAGGCATCCCCTGAAAAATCCCCCGAGCCGGAGCCGATGACCCGCTCCGAGCCGAAGGCCCAGCAGCGGAAAGCCCCTATGCCCATCCCCCACACCTCGGCTGAGGTAGCGCCGGGTTGTTGCTGTAAGGCAGCGCCCAAGGCCAAGACACCGCGGGACATGCCGCCCAGATTCCTGACAGTGGGCAATGTCCAGGATGTCCCGCGGGGCCCGACCCGTGCGCCGGCGCTGGCAGCAGCGCCGTATTGGGATAGGGAGCCGGTACCGCTGGGCCTGGAGATCGCTGAGAGGGAACGGAAGAAGGCCGAGCTGGTGGCCAGAGCGATAAGGGAGAAGGAGACTCTCCGCCAGGCCATGTTCCGTGTCCGGGGACCGCTGTACGAGGGGCAGGTGAGGCGGTTTGATGTCCGCCGGGGCTACGGGTTCATCTACGAGCCGGGCCAGGAGGCCGAAGTGTTTGTGACCCGGCGGGATGTGAATGCCCACCTGCCTGAGGAGCATCCCGGCCGCAACCTCATGCCGGGAGACCTCGTTCAGTATACCCGACACTGCGGAGAGAGGGGGTGGTTTGCCCTGGATGTGAAGTTACGGGGCAGCCAGGAAAGCCGAGTGGGTCCGGCACCCCCTCCCTCGGATGAAGTTGAAGGCCTGGAGTAGGGCAGCGGAGCACCGTTGTCCAGTCCCCGTTGGGACCACCATTTTGTTTGAAGTTGAAAAGTTTGAAAAAGTTCTGCTAATGATGAAAATGATACCGAGTATCTCACCTGATTGTCAAAAGTGATTTGCAACTGGTCGGAGCCGGCACCGTTGTCCCCGTGGGGACCGTTTAAAAAGTTGTTTTGCATGGAGGACTATCCATGGACAAGCCCGTGAACTTGCAGGGCAACCACAAACGTTAAGTGGCTTGTAAATAAGTTGTTTGCCATTACCGTTTCCGCAATGCCGCCTCCGGAGAGGCAGGTTGGAGGGAGGGCCCTCAGCAGAGCAGGCTGGGGCCCAGCCACCAAAGGAACCGGTGGCTACCCTCTGGAGGGGAAGGACAGATCCTGCTCGGGTAATTTGTGCTGGACTGTGGGTCAAGGGGTGCTGCCTGGGCTTTAGGGGCAGCATCAGGGCCAGGTTGCTTGGGTGGGAGAGAGCGGAAACCGTAACTGTAAACCGTTTGCAACGTTTAAGAAATGTGCCTCCCGTTATGGGAAGATTCATTAAAAATGTAAATATGTTATTTTACCATGTTATCTTTTACAGAAAAATAAAACCGGTGTTGGACGGCAGCCCGCGGACGGTCTGCATTTTGCTAAGGGGGAATGTGTCGCCCTGGGCAAGCCAGGGGACACAGGTCATCACACTACCACACCCTACATCCCAGTTAGGAACACCAAAGCTAACCAAAAATCCTTGTTGCCTTCCTCTAGAGGCTGATGATTCACACCAGGGGGTGGGCCAGGCGGTTGGCTCCACCCACCGAGGAGTTCACAGCTCTGGAGGCGGGAGAAACCAGGCAGATAGAGTTTGGAGGAGGAAGTGAAAGGAGTAAACAAGTAGTGAAAGTAGAAAGAAGTAAAGTGGTAAAGGAGGAAAGCAAGAGTGGTGACAAAAAGAAAGCCTGAAGTAGTCCAGCTGTGTGCAGGACAGGTCAGCAAGGTCAGCAACGGCGGTGACTGTCTGGAGGGGGACCGTGTGGAAGTTCCTGGAAGGACCGCGGACGGGTAGTGGCCCGGCGGTCTGGAGCAGTGTACCGAAGGACAGTCAGCACCAGGGCAGGGGCCTCTCGGACCCTGGCAAGGCTAGGAGTCGCCATAATTTGCCAAATCCATCAGTGAAGGGGATGTAGATCCCCCAACAACCAAGTCCCGATTGAAGGCAACAGCCCAACCAGAGTAGGAGAGACACCGCCACCGCCAAGGCACCAGTCTCTCAGGGCCAGCGCCTGCGGGCAAAGAGTAGAGCTCCTCCGGTCCAGCTTGAAGCCGGGGAGCGGGTTACCGGTGGGAATCCATGGCTACCAACACAGAAACAAAGGTGCAAGGAAAAGGGACATCACCGTCACCTACTGGGAGAGCAAGTGCAGCCGTCCGTGGGAACCGTCTTTCCAGCCGTGTGGTTTACCGTAAAACTGTGTCAACGTCTCAGGCTGAGTGAGTACCACAGTGCCGCAAGGCACCGCGCTGCCCCCGCGTCCCTGCTCCCACCGGGCCCTGCACCTCCCTCCCCATAACCGGGCCCCGGGATCACCAACCCCTACCCACGGAGGGGCAACACAACACCTGGCTGCTCCGCATCACCATCCCCGGGATCCCCATATTGAGCAGCGGTGGTGAAATCACCACAACCGTGGGTGGCGTCACGGACAATAAACAATTCCCACACCCAACAACCCCCCTTTCACTCACGGGCGAGGAGTGCCGCTCGAGAACTCCCGGGATCCGGCCCACAGCTCGAGCCACCACTGAGCAGCAGCCGCCGGACCCGAGCAGAAGGGGTGAGCGTAGTGTGCTGACACCCTCCTCCCCGCCCGCGACACATGCGGCAGAGCATTTTGTGTGTGCGTGGCAGTGCATTGTGTGTGCGTGCGTGGCAGAGCATTGTGTCAGCGTGCATGGCAGAGCATTGTGTGTGCGTGCATGGTAGAGCATTGTGTTTGCGTGCATGTGGCAGAGCATTTTGTGTGTGCATGTGGCAGAGCATTTTGTGCGTGCATGTGGTTGTGCATTGTGTGTGCATGCGTGGCAGAGCATTGTGTGTGCATGCATGTGGCAGAGCATTTTGTGCGTGCACGTGGCAGAGCATTTTGTGCATGCGTGCGTGGCAGAGCATTGTGTGTGCGTGCGTGGCAGAGCATTGTGTGCGTGCGTGGCAGAGCATTGTGTGTGCGTGCGTGGCAGAGCATTGTGCGTGCGTGCATGTGGCAGAGCATTGTGTGTGCGTGCGTGGCAGAGCATTTTGTGCATGCGTGCGTGGCAGAGCATTGTGTGTGCGTGCGTGGCAGAGCATTGTGTGTGTGCGTGCATGTGGCAGAGCATTTTGTGAGTGCCTGGCAGAGCATTGTGTGTGCGTGCATGGCAGAGCATTGTGTATGCGTGTGTGTAGCGACTGAACGGTTAAAACATTTCCTGACAGTAGTTTTGAAATATTTGAGGGGTACAGTTTTTAAAATGATATCACGTCTGGGATCCCCCAACATATGGGCCCCATAAAGGCCATTTAAATCTGAAGAGGTCTCAAAGAAACAGGTTTTGTAAATTTCTTGAAAAAACAAGAACAATTGTTGCTAAACTTTTAACCCTTCCAACTTCCTAACAAAAAAAAATTGTTTCTGAAATGTTGTAGTATTTATTAATTCTTTTGTATGATATAACTATCTAGTTTAAGGGCATAAAAAGTAAAAGTTTGAAAGCTGCAAAATTTTTTATTTTTTTTGGTCAAATTTTCAACATTTTCATAAATAAACAAATATCGTATCAACCTAAATTTACCACTAGCATGAAGTACAACATGTCATAAAAAAAACGTCTTATAATCACTGGGATATGATGAAGCGTTCCAGAATTATTAGCTCATAAAGTGACACTGGTCAATTTGACAAATGAGTTTTGGTCTTTACATATGTAGCATTATGTCTTTGGCTGCTATATGTACTGTTTTTTTAGGTACCATGTACATTTTTTATGTAGATACTACATGCAGAATGTCTTAAAACTATATAACAGTTTATATCTGGATAGTGTATACATATTTATCCAAGTGTAATAGACACTGTTCTATCTGTACACTGTACGTGCTATTTAATTAGATGCTATATTTACTAGTTATCCAGATTTACATTTTTAGTTAGCTGATTTAGCTCACACACAAGATGACTGTCAATCTTACTCGGTCTGGGGCTCCATGCAAGATCTCACCTTGTGGGGTAAGGATGATACTAAGAATGGTCAGGAATCAGCTCAGAGCTACACAGGATGACCTGGTCAATGACCTGGAGAGAACTGGGTGCACAACCTCAAAGATTACTGTTAGTAACACACTACGCTATCATGGATTAAAATCCTGGAGGGTACGCAAGGTCCCCCTGTGTATGCCAGCACATGTCCAGGTCTGCGTGAAGTTTGCGAATGACCGTTTGGATAATCCAGAGGAGGCATGTGGTCAGATGAGATCAAGATAGAACTTTTTAGTATCAAATCCACTCACCGTGTTTGGAGGAAAAAGAAGGATGAGTACAACCTCAAGAACATCGTCTTAACCGTGAAGCATGGGGGGTGGAAATATCATACTTTGTGGATGCTTTGCTGTAAAGGTGACAGGACGACTGCACAGTACTGAAGGGAGGACGGATAAGGTCATGTATCGTGAGATTTTGTCCAACAACTTCATTCCCTCAGTTAGAGCATTGAAGATGGGTCGTAGCTGGGTCTTCCAGCACGACAATGACACAAAACACACTGCCAGGGCAACTAAGGAGTAGCTCAGTAAGAAGCATTTCAATGTCCTGGAGTGGCCTATCCAGTCTCTAGACATGTACCCAATAGAAAATCTTTGGAGGGAGCTGAAACTCAATGTTGCCAAATGACAGCCCCTAAACCTGAAAGATCTGGAGAAGAATCCCTGCTGCAGTGTGTGCAAACTTGGTCAGGAAGTGCAGGAAACGTCTGATCTCTGTAATTGCAAACAAAGATTTCTGTACCAAATATTATGTTCTGTTTTTCTATTGTGTCAAATACTTATTTTATACATGTGATGGTGGAATATGGGGGGTTGTGTATAATTTTGTGTAGGTTCGTATTCTAGTAGTGGTGCTCTGTCCATTCTGTGTATTCCTTGTGTGTACATTGTCCTGTTTGCAGGGTAATCACTCCCTGCCGGGCTTTTGTCCTTACGTCTGGGGGAGGGGAGCCTGGGATCCACCTAAACTGTCTGCTTACCTGGGGGATTATTCATTCTGGCTGAGAAAGATAAGAGAGAAGGAGTAAGATTGATCCTCTGAGGGAGAAGCTGATACCCCAGAATGTGAGAAGCCCCGATTTCACTGGAAAAGGACTGCTGGACGATTGTGACTGATCCCCGGGACATTTATCTCATTAATGAACTATTTTACTCTCTGTGTGGTGGATTATTTGATGGACCTTCTGACTTGCTTGGAATAAATATTTGTTTTGATTGTTCAATCATCTCTCTCTCTGTTGATTGTGTGATATCGAAGGACCCCGTGATAATACAATTCAATGCAAATTAATTATTTAAAAATCATACAATGTGATTTTCTGGATTTTTTTAAAATGTATTCTGTCTGTCACAGTTCAAGTGTATCAAAGACAAAAAATTACAGACCTCTCCATTCTTTGGGAATACTTGCAAAATTGGCAATGTATCAAATACTTATTTTCTCTACTGTATTTATACATATATGAGTACTGTATATATGTATATAAAGCTAGCAGTTAAAAATCTGCAAAACATTACTTTTATGTATTCATTCAGTTATCCAGATGGACCATTATTGCTGAATTGCAAAGATACCATTTCACGACTCATTACAAGTAATTTAATTCTCAGTAAGATGCTCTAACTGCAACATTTCAGCCAGTTTAGCAAAAATATTCATAAAAAGTATGAATATTACAGCAATGTGATTAGTGTGCAGAGTATTAAATTGTGCTGTACAAAAGAAGCTGCTACACACGATCTGTAGTGTATGTGTAATATGGCAAAGGGTGGTCGACATGGACGAGTGCTGCATTTTTTGTGCTCCAGCACACTACAGAAAGTTTGGGTTGTTGTATGTGTGTGTGGTGTTGGTACTACCGTGAACACCTTAACCTTCAGGGCTGCCACGCTCTGTCCGGAATTCAACCCCTTTGTCTCCATGTTTTCGAAAATCAGAAAAGTTCTCTTTACTTGGCAATAAACTTAGGTACACAGGGCAGCAGGCATTATATTTCAAGGACATATCTGTATGATACCTAGTGTCCGTGCCCAGACCCCGAACATGGAGTTCTCAGGGAACTCAATGTTACTGTTTGGATTCGGCCCTTCATATAATTAAAAAAAAAAGGAAAAAAAAGAAAATAAGGAATAAATCAGGAGCATTATACTTACTGAGTCTCTCACTGTAACAGTACTTCCGGGTCTGATCATTAACCCTCATACATAGTCACTGCTTCCCCTGCTCACCGCCAATCCTGGCGCCTGTGATTGGTTTCAGTGAGACCGTGCTTCCACCATGTGTGATAGCGTATGTGATTGCTTGGAATCACACATGCTGTCTGCGTCCCTATAGTGGTGTAAAAATAAATAAATAAATATGATACCCAGCGCATATAAAGCATATGACTACAGGCTGTAGTTTGTAGCCTTCTACTTATCTTGGCCATATATCAAAATAAGAGGGACCACATGCGTTTTTTTAATTATTTAAATAATTTTAAAAAATGTCATGCAGTACCCTCCAATTGTGATACCCAGCCATGATAAAGCTGACAGCTGGAGGCTGGTGTTCTCAGGCTGGGGAGGCCCATGGTTTTTGGGGCCCCCTCCAGTCTAAAAATAGCAGCCTGCAGCTGCTCAGAATTTTGGCATCCATTAGATTTGTCGATTCCATCACTTTACCTTACTCATCCCGATTGCCCTGGAGGGGCGGCAATTGGCATAATACAAGAAGTTAATGACACCTTACAGCAGCCGCCACTAAGCCCTAGATTAGTAATGGGGAGGGTACATGAGACCCCCAATTACTAATCCTGTAAGTGAAAAAAAATAAACACAAGCCCCAAAAATCCTTTATTTCAAATAAAATACAAAAAACCCCATCCTCTTTCCCCAATTTGTAAACACCAATCACCCAGTTCATATGTAATCTATTCGAGGTCCAAAGACGATCCTAGCTACGCTACATACTGAAGTCACAGCATGCGGGCACATTAGAAAACATGACTGCCTGCTGTGGCTTCAGGCAGTGGCTGACCGACCCGCAGGTGTGAGCGGAGAACAGGTATACATCTTCCCAGTACAGGGCCACACTGGTTAATGTTATACTCTGACACCTGCATCCAGACTACTTACTGTGATCTGTAACAAGGGCTGTTCTTAGAGGCATTATCCTCTTTACATGTCCACAGCTGGGCAGATCCTTTTCCTTTCTAAAGTCCTCCATGTCTGGCCAACACTGAACTCACCATCCTTCTAAGTCTCTCTCTAGTAGGCTTTACCAAACAGACTGTATCTCTATCGCCGCTTAGGATGCCGCCTTGCAGAGAACACACACACACACACCCATATACTTGTCTTCTCTGTGAAGGTCTCCACTACACACTGCTAACTGGAAAAACAGTCTTTTTCTCTGAACTCTATCCCCACCCTATGTGGACTAATCAAAACTGTTAACTGTCTCTAACCCTGCAGTCTTTTGCTGGGCAGACTTAACCTGTCACCCAACTGCTTGTGTGCTGGATGTCTGTCGCCGCTTAAGTTACTTGCTGCCTTGTACAGAACACACACCCATAGACTTGTCTTTTCTGGGAAGGATTCTACTGCACACTATTAACTGGAAAAACAGTCTCTCTTTACTCTATACCCTCTCATTGTGGGCTCATCCCTACTGTTAACTGTCTTTGACCCTGCAGTGTTTTGCTAGGCAGACTTACACTTTCCCCAAGTTCTATGCAAACATTACTTAAACAACACTGCTATGCTTTACAACTTAGCCTTATACACATACATTACATTATCAACACTCTACATCTTATACATTACTATAGCTTACATTATACATTCCTATAATACTACTATACATAAGTCTATTCATTATACATTATAAAGAAACACAATACATTTCACATTACATCAATACAATTAGTGTCTTTAGGGGGGGGGAACGTGACACCCCCTTACATGTATACAGTACCACATATTTGATTAGTCTAACTTAAATATGATATTACTCAATTTAAACACAGTGAAGGTAACAGAATAAAGCTGTACAGAGACAGCCTGCATGGGACTGGAGGTATCAACATTTCGTATGTCAGAGCATATCTGCAAATAGACTCTTCGATTAGGAAGATGACTTGAACTCAAGCACCAGATATTGGATGTGGGAATCTGAAACATTAATATCAACCTTTTTAATGTGTATTGTCACATTAATTAGCATAACAAAGCAAAACAGACGTTCAATTTGCTGACACGTGTATCAGGGTGCCCTGAGTCTATTTACACATTTAAATTCCCAGAGAAGCATTGCATAACCTATAAGTCTCATTACTCCTTCTTGGCAGTCTCCACAATGAGAAATATTACCCCTTTGACTCACTTTTAGAGGCTTTTCACCCATCCAAATGAGACCTCCTGTTTTGCACTGATGATTAGCAAATGAACCATGAAGCACTTATCTGAAAATGGAATATCTGTTTTGACTATTTATCCTAAGTAATGCTACGTAATATGATAAGACTCATTAAAAGGTCGATTTTTTGCATTTTGGTTAGTGGCACAACAGTTTAAGTCCTCTTGTTGTCTCAAGAGGTTATTTGCATATTTTAATTCCCCAAGGAGCATTGCTTGGCCTTTAAGTCTTACTCCATCTTGGCATGCTCTACAAGTAGACGTTTTACCCCTGAGAGGACAGCTGAGACATAGAGGAAGCAAATGAGGCCATGCAATGAAGCTAGCCAGGACATACTGATAGGCACACAAAAGTCCATCAAAATCGATTTGAATCAAATAAAGTTGGTGTAAATTTATTCTGCCAAGATGGAGTTAAAAACTAAATATCTTGTCTTCATTTCCCCACTGCCCTCTACAGATCTCTCCATTGCTGCTCTTGCTGTCATCAAGTTGTTTATCTCTATTTTGGCTTTCATTTTCTATAATTTCTTGCCTCCGATTCTATAGTCCTTCACTAGACCCTGCATGATCACATGGGGCCGTAACATCGAAGACAGCATGCCCCACGTAAAGAACAGTAGCTCTTGAGGCCCTGAACAAAAAATAAAATAGAAAATGGAAGATAGAGGACATATACGTCGTATAAATTACATGTGTCATGTTAAATTTGATGGAGTGTGGCCAAGCAAAAAATGACAGCAATAGACAACCAGAGCAAGAAGAGCAATTACATCATATCCTTCACACCCCATGTGACAGTGTAGAGCTTATTGAACAAATGGAGAAAAGGCCGAAGAGGAGATGTTGGAGAAATGGGTGGCAGCAGGTTAGATATGTATAGAGCCAAGGACAGATTAGTATAATATATTGTTTTTGTTTTATCCTTCACATCTACTAGACCCACTGTCCAAATTGGCGTCTTTGCAGAGAGGACACCAGATTCTTCTGATTCACATCTACAGTCATACAGTCATATGAAAAAGTTTGGGCACCCATATTAATGTTAACCTTTTTTCTTTATAACAAATTGGGGTTTTGCAACAGCTATTTCAGTTTCATATACAGTCAGGGCCAGAAATATTTGGACAGTGACACAAGTTTTGTTATTTTAGCTGTTTACAAAAACATGTTCAGAAATACAATTATATATATAATATGGGCTGAAAATGCACACTCCCAGCTGCAATGTGAGAGTTTTCACATCCAAATCGGAGAAAGGGTTTAGGAATCATAGCTCTGTAATGCATAGCCTCCTCTTTTTCAAGGGACCAAAAGTAATTGGACAAGGGACTCTAAGGGCTGCAATTAACTCTGAAGGCGTCTCCCTCGTTATCCTGTAATCAATGAAGTAGTTAAAAGGTCTGGGGTTGATTACAGGTGTGTGGTTTTGCATTTGGAAGCTGTTGCTATGACCAGACAACATGCAGTCTAAGGAACTCTCAATTGAGGTGAAGCAGAACATCCTGAGGCTGAAAAAAAATAAAAAATCCATCAGAGAGATAGCAGACATGCTTGGAGTAGCAAAATCAACAGTCGGGTACATTCTGAGAAAAAAGGAATTGACTGGTGAGCTTGGGAACTCAAAAAGGCCTGGGCGTCCACGGATGACAACAGTGGTGGATGATCGCCGCATACTTTCTTTGGTGAAGAAGAACCCTTTCACAACATCAACTGAAGTCCAGAACACTCTCAGTCAACAGTAAAGAGAAGACTCCATGAAAGTAAATACAAAGGGTTCACATCTAGATGCAAACCATTCATCAATTCCAAAAATAGACAGGCCAGAGTTAAATTTGCTGAAAAACACCTCATGAAGCCAGCTCAGTTCTGGAAAAGTATTCTATGGACAGATGAGACAAAGATCAACCTGTACCAGAATGATGGGTAGAAAAAAGTTTGGAGAAGAAAGGGAACGGCACATGATCCAAGGCACACCACATCCTCTGTAAAACATGGTGGAGGCAACGTGATGGCATGGGCATGCATGGCTTTCAATGGCACTGGGTCACTTGTGTTTATTGATGACATAACAGCAGACAAGAGTAGCCGGATGAATTCTGAAGTGTACCGGGATATACTTTCAGCCCAGATTCAGTCAAGTGCCGCAAAGTTGATCAGACGGCGCTTCATAGTACAGATGGACAATGACCCCAAGCATACAGCCAAAGCTACCCAGGAGTTCATGAGTGCAAAAAAGTGGAACATTCTGCAATGGCCAAGTCAATCACCAGATCTTAACCCAATTGAGCATGCATTTCACTTGCTCAAATCCAGACTTAAGACGGAAAGACCCACAAACAAGCAAGACCTGAAGGCTGCGGCTGTAAAGGCCTGGCAAAGCATTAAGAAGGAGGAAACCCAGCGTTTGGTGATGTCCATAGGTTCCAGACTTAAGGCAGTGATTGCCTCCAAAGGATTCGCAACAAAATATTGAAAATAAAAATATTTTGTTTGGGTTTGGTTTATTTGTCCAATTACTTTTGACCTCCTAAAATGTGGAGTGTTTGTAAAGAAATGTGTACAATTCCTACAATTTCTATCAGATATTTTTGTTCAAACCTTCAAATTAAACGTTACAATCTGCACTTGAATTCTGTTGTAGAGGTTTCATTTCAAATCCAATGTGGTGGCATGCAGAGCCCAACTCGCGAAAATTGTGTCACTGTCCAAATATTTCTGGACCTAACTGTATCTAATAACTGATGGACTCTGGATTGAAATGAGGTTTATTGTACTAACAGAAAATGTGCAATCCGCATTTAAACAAAATTTGACTGGTGCAAAAGTATTGGCACCTCAACATAAAAGGGACATTAATATTTTGTAGATCCTCCTTTTGCAAAAATAACAGCCTCTAGTCGCTTCCCCTGCGTAACTTCAACTTCGTCACTGAATCTTGCACATGATTGTCAAGAATCTGCTGATACTGAGTTGAATCCATGCGACCCTCAACTTTAACAAGATTCCCGGTACCGGCATTGGCCACACAGCCCCAAAGCATGATGGAACCTCCACCAAATTTTACTGTGGGTAGCAAGTGCTTTTCTTGGAACGCCGTGTTTTTTTGCCTCCATGCATAACGCCTTTTTGTATGACCAAACAACTCAATATTTGTTTCATCAGTCCACAGGACCTTCTTCCAAAATGTAACTGGCTTGTCCAAATGTGCTTTTGCATACCTCAGGCGACTCTGTTTGTGGCGTGCTTGCAGAAACGGCTTCTTTCACATTTCTCTCCCATACAGCTTCTCCTTGTGCAACGTGCACTGTATTGTTCACCGATGCACAGTGACACCATCTGCAGCAAGATGATGCTGCAGGTCTTTGGAGGTGGTCTGTGGATTGTCCTTGACTGTTCTCACCTTTCTTCTTCTCTGCCTTTCTGATATTTTTGATGGCCTGCCACTTCTGGGCTTAACAAGAACTGTAACTGTGTTCTTCCATTTCCTTACTATGTTCCTCACAGTGGAAACTGACAGTTTAAATCTCTGAGACAACTGTTTGTATCCTTGTCCTGAACAACTATGTTGAATAATCTTTGTTTTCAGAGAGTTGTTTTGAGGAGCCCATGATGCCACTCTTCATAGGAGATTCAAATAGGAGAACTACTTGCAAGTGGCCACCTTAAATAACTTTTCTCATGATTGGATATACCTGCCTATGAAGTTCAAAGCTCAATGAGGTTACAAAACCAATTTAGTGCTTTAGTAAGTCAGTAAAAAGTAGTTAGGAGTGTTCAAATCAAGACACTGATAAGGGTGCCCATACTTTTGCACCGGTCAAATTTTGTTTAACCCCTTCACGACCGCGGGCAGTAAAATTACGTCCTATTTTAACGTGACTTAACGACCAGGGACGTAATTTTACTGCCTAAACTTCATTTGATTGCCGAGGCCATAGCAACGGCTTTCAAATGATGTCCCCTGCTGTTTCTTACAGCAGGGGACCTTTGCTTGACCCCAGGGGGGTGGCATCGCCACCCCCCATAGGCGATCGATGTGATTGGCTGTTCAAATCGGAACCGCCAATCACATTGATCACGCTGTTTTCGGCAAAAAAAAATGGCAAAAATAGTGTGATCTTGTAAAATCCAGCTAAGACCGGGGCTGAAGCAGCTCCGATCATTGGCTGGAAGCAAGCAGACACCGTGGCCCCCCCTGCAGCACTGATTGGAGCGATCGTGCGATGACGCGCAATCGCTCCAATCAGTGTGCAGTGGGGCTGTCTGATCTGCCGGTGGCCGCCCTCCCCAGGCCTGTGCTCGTCTGGGGACCCTCCCCCAACATGTCTGCAGCGTGCAGCACTGGCTGGTACTAGTGGTACCACGCCACCGCTGCTGCTGCCGCTGCTGTCACGTCACGTCGCAGGAGCAGGAGCGGTGAGTATTGTGCTCACCTTGCAGCCCCTGCGCGTGCCCCCCTGCGATCTGCCCCCCCCCCGACATCCCGATCTGCCCCCCCGACATCCCGATCTGCCCCCCTGACATCCCGATCTGCCCCCCGCCATCTCTATTCTGCAGCTCCTCCGGTATCCCTCCTCCCCTGCTCTCTTGCAGCCCCTGTGCGCTCTTGTGATTTGCTCCTGCGCGCTCCCGTAATGGCCCCTGCCCGTGCCCCTCTGCGATCTGCCCCCCGCCATCCCGATCTGCCCCCCCGCCATCCCGATCTGCCCCCCCACATCCCGATCTGTCCTCCGACATCCCGATCTGCCCCCCCAGACATCCCGATCTGCCCCCAGACATCCCGGTCTGCCCCCAGACATCCCGGTCTGCCCCCAGACATGCCGATCTGCCCCCAGACATCCCGATCTGCCCCCAGACATCCCGGTCTGCCCCCCGACATCCCGGTCTGCCCCCCGACATCCCAGTCTGCCCCCCGACATCCCAGTCTGCCCCCCAGACATCCCAATCTGCCGGCCTCCCCCGTGATCTCTATTCTGCAGCTCCTCCGGTATCTCCCTCCTCTGCTCTCCCCCTCTGCTCTCCCCCTCTCCCTCTGCTGTCCCCCTCTGCTGTCCCCGTCCCCCTCTGCTGTCCCTGTCCCCCTCTGCTGTCCCCCCGACGTCCTCTTACCTGTCTTCACCGGCCGATCACATCTGCCTCCATCGCTGGGTCCTTCTTCCTGGGTCTTCTGCTGAGCTGTCCACCTTCCTGCCTGCTGGCTGCTGCTGTAAAGCTGTTCCTTGCCTTCTGTTCCTCCTGCTAAACCTCTGGGTAATGTGAGTATAACTTTTTTTTTTTTCTTTTTTTTCCTCTATCCTCTGTCCATTTTTACACCTCATGCGTCCGTGCGTCGCACCGAGCGCTGATCAGGGATGCAGATAACGTATCTGCATCCGTGGTCAGTTTTCGGCGGGACTTTTTTTCCCGTATTCCCGACGCTTTTTGTATCGCATCTGTCCGTGCGTCCCGCCGAGCGCTGATCAGGGATGCACATAACGGATCGGCATCCCTGCTCAATTTTTCACGTGACAAAAAGCATCGGGGATACGGAAAAAAGTCATGCCAAAAATTGAGCAGGGATGCCGATCCGTTATGTGCATCCCTGATCAGCGCTCGGCGGGACGCACGGACTGATGCAATACAAAAAGCATCGGGGATACGGAAAAAAAAGTATTGCATCTGTCCGTGCGTCCCGCTGAGCGCGGATCAACATCCCTGCTCAATTTTTGGCGTGACTTTTTTTTTTTTCCGTATCCCCAGCGTTTTTTGTATCTCATCCGACCGTGCGTCCTGCAGCGGCCGATCAGTGCACTGCGTCTGTGCGTTTGAAAAGTCAAATGGCGTTCCTTGTCTTCTGAGCCCCGCCATGCGCCCAAACAATTGATTTCCACCACATGTGAGGTATCCGCGTACTCGGGAAAAATTGCACAATACGTTTTATGGTGCATTTTTTCCCGATACCGTTGTAAAAAGAGAAAAAAAAAACTACCTTGTTGCTGCAAAAATTTAAAAAAAAAAAATTTAAAAAAAAATAATTTTCACGGTTCAACGTTATCAACTTTCAGTGGAGCCCCTGGGGGTACAAGGGGCTCACTAAACATCTAGATAAATTCCTTGAGGGGTCTAGTTCCAAAATGGGGTAATTTGTGGGGGAGCTCCACTGTTTAGGCACCATGGGGGGGGGGTCTAAAAACGTGACATGGCGTCCGCTAATGATTCCAATCAATTTTGCTGTCAAATGGTGCCCTTCTCTTCTGAGCCCCGCCATGCGCCCAACAATTACTTTCCACCACATGTGAGGTATCTGCGTACTCAGGAGAAAATGGACAATACGTTTTATGGTGCATTTTTTCCTAATACCCTTGTGAAAAAAAAGCTACCTAGTTGAAGCAACAGTTTTGTGGTAAAAAATTTTTTTTTTCTTTTCACGGCTCAACTTTATAAACTTCTGTGAAGCCCCCAGGTGTTCAAAGTGCTCACCAAACATCTAGAAAAATTATTTGAGGGCTCTAGTTTCCAAAATGGGGTCACTTGTGGGGGAGCTCCATTGTTTAGGCACCTCAGGGGGTCTTCAAACCTGACATGGCGTCCGCTAATGAGTGCAGCTAATTTTGCATTCAAATGGCGCTCCTTGCCTTCCGAGCACTGCCGTGTGTCCAAACATTTGATTTCCACCACATATGAGGTATCTGCGTACTCAGGAGAAAATGGACAATACATTTTATGTTGCATTTTTTCCCGATACCCTTGTGAAAAAAAAGCTACCTAGTTGAAGCAACAGTTTTGTGGTAAAAAAATTTTTTTTTCTTTTCACGGCTCAACGTTATAAACTTCTGTGAAGCCCCCAGGTGTTCAAAGTGCTCATCAAACATCTAGAAAAAATATTTGAGGGCTCTAGTTTCCAAAATGGGGTCACTTGTGGGGGAGCTCCATTGTTTAGGCACCTCAGGGGGTCTTCAAACCCGACATGGCGTCCGCTAATGAGTGCAGCTAATTTTGTGTTCAAAAATTCAAATGGCGCTCCTTGCCTTTCGACCTCTGCCGTGCACCCAAACAATTGATTTGTACCCCATATGGGGTATCAGCGTACTCAGGAGAAAATGCATAATAAATTGTAGTGTGCACTTTCTCTTTTCTCCCTTGTAAAAATGAAAATTTTATGGCTAAAGTAACATTTTTGTGTTAAAAAGTAAAATTTTCATTTTTTCCTTCCACATTGCTTTGGGTCCTGTGACGCACCTAAAGGGTTAATAAACTTCTTGGATGTGGTTTTGAGCAGTGTGAGGGGTGCAGTTTTTAGAATGGGGTCACTTTTGGGTATTTTCTGTCACCTCGGCCTCTCAAAATCACTTCAAATGTGATGTGGTCCCTAAAAAAAATATTTTGTAAATTTTGTTGGAAAAATTAGAAACTGCTGATGAACTTTGACCCCTTCTAACTTCCTAACGAAAAAAAAAATTCTTTCGAAAATTGCGCTGGTGTAAAGTTGACAAGTGGTAAATGTTATTTAGTAACTATTTTGTGTGACATATCTCTCAGATTTATGGCCATAAATTTTCAAAGTTTGAAAATTGCGAAATTTTCCAAATTTTCGCACAATTTCCGAAATTTTCACAAATAAACGCAAAAAATATCGGCCTAAATTTACCACTGACATGAAGTACAATATGTCACGAAAAAACAATGTCAGAATCGCCAGGATCCGTTGAAGCGTTCCAGAGGTATAACCTGTCAAAGTGACACTGGTCAGAATTGCAAAAAATGGCCCGGTCATTAGGGTGTTTTAGTGGCCGGGGGTGAAGGGGTTAAATGCGGATTGCACATTGTCTGTTAGTACAATAAACCTCATTTCAATCCAGAAATATTACTCAGTCCATCAGTTATTAGATATATGAAACTGAAATAGCTGTTGTAAAAACCCAAATTGTTATAAAGAAAAAAGGTTAACAATAATATGACTGTATACTAGAGCAGAAATTAAGCTATGAGGATTTCTATGGTTAGAGGAGCTCTGATCTGCTGAATGATCCGATGTGCGACAGTGCTCTGCTAAAATCTCTGCAGCGTGATGAAGTCACCTCAGTATGCTACAGATAAAGCTGCACAGCATCACAGAGGAGGAGAAGGAGCCATAGCCAGGAGCAGGTAAGTGCTGATAGAGCTGAGGATACAAGGTGGCTTTTATTATAGACTAGAGTGGGCGACTTGCACAGTGAAGTGTTGGTGTGTGGGACAATATAGTGGGTGGACAGTGTGAAGAGGTGGCATCATTGGGGGCTCAGTATGGAGAAAGGCAGTGTGTGAGGTCGAATAAGGAGGGGGGACATCATGAAGTCTCAGTATGGAGAAAGGGCAACGTAGGGTGATCAATATGGAGACAGTCTGCATGGAAGGCTCAGTATGAAGAAGGAGAACTGTGAGAGACTCAGTATGGTGAAGGGGAAGCTTTGGGAATTAGTATGGTGAAAGGGCAGCATTAGGGCTTAATACTGTGTGTAGAGTAGAGGCAGTGTGAAAGACTCAAAATACATAAAGGGCAGTGTTGAGAGGTTTGTATGGAAAAGGCACAGTAAGGGAGGGTCAGTGTGGAGGAGTAGAGTGAGGCAGCATTCATGGCTCAATATAGAGGATAGGCAGCATGGGGGCTCAGTGTAGGGAAGGGGCAGCAGCCAACATGGAGAATAGTAGCATAGGGGGCTCAGTGTGGAAACGAGGCAGCATGGAGGACAGTGTAGCAGTTATAGTTTGCAAGTGGACAGTGTGTTGTCATAGTTCACAAGTGCTGACAGTGTGTTGATCTTAGTATAATGGCAGATATGGCGTGGTGGGAATATTTTATAGGAGAACATAGTGTTAAGGCCATGTATCATAACAGGGACAATGCAGGGGTAATTTTTTTGTATAGAAAGAACAATGGAGGTCATTATGCACAGTGTAGAGCTTATTTAGCGTAGAGTTAGGATGGTTATTTTTCTTTAGGTGGCATTCTAAGGATGTGATGGATACAACTCGAGAAGATTGAAGTCTGTAATGAAATTTTTTGGCTGTGGTAAATCATTATCAGGACCATATGAAAAAGAAAGGCATGAAAACAACCCCAGTCAGAGAAGATGTCCATTGATAGATTCCTGGATCTAAGGGTACATTTACACTAAACAATTGTTATTTTTTACATTGCCGATCGGCTAAATGAAGTTTAGACAGGTTGTGACCGTGCTTTCACATGCATAGAATGATTGTTGACATGATCATTTTGTGGGCATAGGATAGCATTGTTCTCGATGGCACATGTTTGCACACTATGATCAGCTGCCAAGAAAGATGATATTTTGAACCTGCCAGGTCCCCCTATGCTATTAACCTGCTGATTTGGGGTCAGTCTTCAGGTTAATAACATTTTTTCATACTAGATTATTATAGGGTATTAGTGTTGTCCTTCGCATGCATGGACAACACAAACAGTGAAAATTCAGCTGTCTGAAGGAGGCCATATATTTCACCTGAACAAGTGTTTAACTAAAGCCCCCGTATACTTTGGCCAATCATTCCAATTATTTGGCTGGCAGCTATCTCACCTGACTCTACCATACACAGTAGCACTCACTTTGCCAAGTGCTCCTATGAAAGAGCCAATGCTAGACATCAATGGTGGTGACTTATCTCCTAGAGAACAACAGGATCTGCAGTATGAAATCGGACATGCTGAATCTTTTCCTCGATTGTAAGCTTGTGAGCACGGCCTTCATTCTTCTTGGTATCTGTTCAATTGTGTTATTCTGTAATATCTCATTGTCTGTACATGTCTCATCTGAATTGTATAGTGATGTGGAATATGTTGGCGCTATAGTAATAAAAATTATTAATATCTTATCTTCCCTGACAATTATTAAACTATTAATAGGGTATTGGCACATGACGTTTGTGAACCGTCTAGTATTTCAGGCAGAAGATGCTTCATGACATGCCAGTGTCTTTTGTCCTGAAGTGTATTTTTTGCATCTTTTCAATGATTTTCCTACATCTTTTCGCTGTCAACATTTTATGTAAATTATATTCAATAAACTAGTGAAGCCACTCAAGAAATGGTAAGGTCACTTCTTTAAACTGCTTTGATTCTTTGGAAATCTGAGGAGGTTAAAAAAAGCTCAGAAGACTGAACATGTGAGCAGCGAGTTGTATATATATATATATATATATATATATATATATATATATATATATATATATATATAGTTGTCTATATTTTAGTGCATGTGTTCATTCTTTTACAGCTTTTATTTAGCATACATAACTTAAAAAGATGTTGTGTGTGCCTATACTGTACCCTGAGTTTGACTTACTATTAGGGGATGGAACGACTTAAAGCACCTAAGGCAGCATGAACGCAAACTACTGCCATGGATTACAGACGATCCTGAGAAGAGGAAGGAAAAAGACTGAAAGGGAAGCTGCACCCAAAGAGAACCCACCTCAAAAAATTTCCTGATCAATATGGGGATAAATTAACAATAAACACAAATTGTTCCTAGGAGCAACTAGAGGTACCCTAACATCATTAAATATAACTTTTCTTAATCAGATAATTGGCTAAGATTAAAAGAACAGAAAGTGATATGATATTAATGAAATCGCTTCATCACATTGGCAGCACAATTGGCCGCAGACCAACTGATATAATGCCTTTCCTATATAGCCATAAACATTTTCTACTCCAACATTTGCTAAATTAAAAATTCCTAGCTGAGAGCCTGCCAAACATGTTTCACCATTGCTGGCTTCATCATGGACGGAGACTACAAGCAAAGGGAAGCTGGGCACCTCTAAGAGAAGAACTAGAAGAACTAGGAGATTACCTGGTAAACATGCTGTATTTCAGATAATTTCATCATGATTACAAACTTTTTAACATTAGAAAGGGTGGGCAACTCCTCTAAAGGGTGCTTTACACGCTGCGACATCGCTAGCAATTGCTAGCGATGTCGAGCGCGATAGCACCCGCCCCGTCGTTCATGCGACATTTGGTGCTCGCTGCCGTAGCGAACATTATCACTACAGCAGCGTCACACGCACATACCTTGTCAGCGACGTTGCTGTGACCACCGAACAATCCCTCCCTCGAGGGGGAGGTGCGTTCGGCGTCATAGCGACGTCACTGCGGTGTCACTAAGCGGCCGGCCAATAGAAGCGGAGGGGTGGAGATGAGCGGGACGTAACATCCTGCTCACCTCCTTCCTTCCGCATTGCCGGTGAACGCAGGTAAGGAGATGTACGTTGTTCCTGCGGTGTCACACATAGCGAAACGACCTGCAGCAGCAACAACATTAAGGAAAGGAGCGACGTGTCAATGATCATCGATTTTGAACGATTTTGCAATCGTTAATCGTCACTCCTTGGTGTCACATGCTGCAATGTCGCTAACGGCGCCGGATGTGCGTCACTAACGACGTGACCCCGACGATATATCGTTAGCGATGTCACAGCGTGTAAAGCACCCTTAAGACTTGAATTAAAGGGAATCTGTCAGGTGATTTTTTTAGTACAATGTTATGTTTAAATAGGGTTTAAGGAGAACTTTCACGATCAGTAACTTTTATTGTTATAGCTTCTCCTGTTATCTTGCAGTAAGTGCTGTAGAATTCAGAGTCTTCTGCACCCTAAAGCTGGGTTCACACACAACGACAACGACAATGACGTCGCTGTTACGTCACCATGTTCTGTGACATAACAGCGACCTTAGATGATCGCTAGTAAGCTGTCAAACATGTAATTTTAAGCAGCGACGGAGCAGCGATCATAGCGACCTCGATGGTCGTTGTGCGGTGTCACACGCGTCACTATGCGACGACTCAGACCTTGATAGAGGCGTGGTGTTTACCCCTAGACATGTTTTGCATTGCCTCTTTTCATGCCCCTCTGTTCCAATTGGTGATCGCTACAGCGCCTTTGTGTTGCCTTTTTTCACGCCCCTCTATTCCGATTGGTGATCACTACAGCGGCGCCTGATTGGGTGACCGTTCCAAACAAAGGAAGATGCATTAGTGCTTTCATTCATTCTATTTCATTTCATTCAGATCCACAAAGAACGACACACTAGCCACATCAGACAGAGAATCTACTACGTGGAACAAAGATTGGAACTTAAAGAATGAAATCACTGTAATGCCTTCGGCAAGGTACCCAATCGGAACGCTGTTGTAACCACCAATCAGAGTCGTAGGGGCATTGCAAAATACACCGCAAAAACACACCCTTGTGCTGCCTTCAGTCCTACGTCACTGCCTTCAGCGGCGGCGCGACCGTCGCTGCTGCGGTGTCAAACACAAGGATGCTGAGCTTATCATCATGGCGCAGCGGGATAGCAGCGATCAAAAAATTACCTGAAATATTCAGGAGCAAGCAGCGATTTCGCAGCAGGGGTCTGATCGTTGTTATGTGTCACACACAGTGACGTTGCTGTTGAGGTCATTGCTACGTCACAGAAAATGGCGACTTAGCAGCGATGTCGTTGTCGTCGTTGCTGTGTGTGACACCACCTTAGTCAAGTGTATGTAAATACAAACTGCATTTCCACTGCTCCCCCCACCCACCTCTCAATGCATTTACTATCACTGCTGACAGGTGGGATGGAGTATGGGTGCAGGCAGAAGTGCAAGTTGAGTTCATATTTACTATCACTGATGCCAGTACTGAAAGGTGGAAGGAGGGAGCAGTGAACATGCAGTTTGTATTTACTGTACATATGCTTGACTAGTTACTTACTACATCACACTGAGTTCAACAAAGCTTACAACAAGATAACAGGAAGAGGGAGAGCTATACAAGTTACTGATTCTGAAAGGTCTCCTTAAGCACTACTTAAATATAGCATTAGTATTGTACTACAAAATCACTGACAGATTCCCTTTAAGTCTAGGTAAATAAGAGTGACACAATCATTATTTTCCAATATCTTCTTAAAGTCTTTCAAAGTTATAGACAGACTTCTTTGATAGCCACACCTAGTCTGTATAGGCTATTTGTTGTATGATTAAGATAGGTAGATATGTCATAAAAGAATACTCAGTATTCAGATTCTTGAAACGTCCCCTTTTAGAACACACTGTAAAAGGTACTTACTTCTTAGAGCTAAGTAAATTTGGATGAGGTAACAATATCCCCATCTAAAATAGGATAGGTTTGGCAAGTGACAGATCTGCACTGTAGTGTCCAAAAGAAAGTCAACTCTTGTGAATTAACAAAAGTTGACTGTTCTTAAATTTGTAACTATTTCTTCCAAGTAAAGTTTTCTGTACATGTTAATCATCTTTATTAGAATTCTTGTACATGGTTAGTTAAAATGATTGATGCAGCATCTCCTAGTTCCTAATGTTTGGATTGCAATTACTGGCCCGAAGCATTTTAATTTGTGTAATGCTAATTGTACATATTTAACAAATGCAAATACATTTGAAATATTTTAACACATATGAAACTAAATAGGATCCTTTTTAATTAAGTCTGACTTACTTTAAAATTGAACAGAACAAACTTTTAAATATACATGAATGTAATACCAATCATTTTCAAAGCTTGTCTTTAGCTGTTTCCCAAATAAAATGCAACATCTTATCTACTGATATGTCTGTCACTAGATTACAGAATACAAACTTCATAAATTATTAAATAGACCTGAGAAGGATTTTGTATTTACTTTAAATATCTGTGTTTAAACAGCTATACAATCCTATATAAAAGTTTAACTCACACCCCATAAATCAAGGCTGATTGATAACTCCTCAGTGTACCTCCTCCCTGCTGCTGGTGAAATTTCACATTGTTCTGTACAAGCTGCAGCTGTCAGTCGGACATGAGCTATTTCATTCTATACTGAGCTCATAAAATATTAATCTTAATATTAGTATATGCATCAATTTTTACATGGATTTCTATGTAAGTATACCAGTTACATCAGGTCTTTGAGATCTATTTAAAAATAGAAATATCATTTTCAATACTTAAAAAGTAGTAAACAGTCTGGCAAAAAAAATTATTCTCATGATTCAGATATAAAGCTCACAATTATAAACATAAATCACACAAGGCATGATAAAAAGGTGATAAAGAATAGCCACTCAAAAACTGTGCAGATGATGGCATAATGGTCATACTACACCTTAACTTGAGAGAAAAAAGGGAACCAGCACGATCTGAAATTGGCATGCATCATATAAAAAGTGAAAATTCACAAATTTATTCCAACTGTACTATAATAAAAAAATGAGATTTTTAGCAAATAATTGATCAATTTTTTGAGCCACCCCTGCCAACGTCACGGCAAATCTCAATAGGGGGGTCCTACTCTACATTCTGTATTTCATGTGCCATGCGGCCTCCTAGATAAAGTTAAAAGCAGAACCATAATGGAGCACACATACCTGCAACCTGTATATAGCCGCTTCCATGTTGCAAAAAAGGCACTTGTGGATAGAGACCAGCCCAGGTCCCAGCATGTGGAGCAAGCCCTACACATACCAGGACTATATCAGAACTGATCCTCCCAGTGTCAAAGAGCAACCATTGATAAAGGCGGACCAGATCCAAGAATGGTGCTTAATTAGCATTTCCTGTGGAAAGGGGTGAGGTAACTGAGTCTGAACAGCTACCAACAGGAGGAATATATTGCAAGCCAAAATCAGGCGTGCATGGTATGGTGTTGGTCAGACACCAGATTTGTAGCATAACTACGGTCAAAACAGATTTTGGTTTGCTATGTATTCCTCCTGTTGGTAGCTGTTCAGATTTAGTTACCTCACCCCTTTCCACAGGCAATGCTAATTATGCACCATCTTGGATCTGGTCCGCCTTTATCAATGTTTGCTGTTTGGCACTGGGAGGATCAGTTCTGATAAAGTCCTGGTATGGTGCAGAGCTTGCTCCACATGCTGGGACCTGGGCTGGTCTCTATCCACAAGTGCCTTTTTTGCAACATAGAAGCGGTTATATACAGGTTACAGGTATGTGTGCTCTATTATGGTTCTGCTTTTAACTTTATCTAGGAGGCCGCATGGCACATGAAATACAGAATGTAGAGTAGGACCCCCCTATTGAGATTTGCCGTGACGTTGGCAGGGGTGGCTCAAAAAATTGATCAATTATTTGCTAAAAATCTCATTTTTTTTTATTGTAGTACAGTTGGAATAAATCTGTGAATTTTCACTTTTTATATGATGCATGCCAATTTTAGATCGTGCTGGCTCCCCTCTCTCTCTGTTTGGTCGTAGTTATGCTACAAATTCTGGTGGCCGGTCACCACCATGCCATGCACGCCTGATTTTGGTTTGCTATGTATTCCTCCTGTTGGTAGCTGTTCAGATTTAGTTACCTCACCCCTTTCCACAGGCAATGCTAATTATGCACCATCTTGGATCTGGTCCGCCTTTATCAATGTTTGCTGTTTGGCACTGGGAGGATCAGTTCTGATATAGTCCTGGTATGGTGCAGAGCTTGCTCCACATGCTGGGACCTGGGCTGGTCTCTATCCACAAGTGCCTTTTTTGCAACATAGAAGCGGTTATATACAGGTTACAGGTATGTGTGCTCTATTATGGTTCTGCTTTTAACTTTATCTAGGAGGCCGCATGGCACATGAAATACAGAATGTAGAGTAGGACCCCCCTATTGAGATTTGCCGTGACGTTGGCAGGGGTGGCTCAAAAAATTGATCAATTATTTGCTAAAAATCTCATTTTTTTTTATTGTAGTACAGTTGGAATAAATCTGTGAATTTTCACTTTTTATATGATGCATGCCAATTTTAGATCGTGCTGGCTCCCCTCTCTCTCTGTTTGGTCGTAGTTATGCTACAAATTCTGGTGGCCGGTCACCACCATGCCATGCACGCCTGATTTTGGTTTGCTATGTATTCCTCCTGTTGGTAGCTGTTCAGATTTAGTTACCTCACCCCTTTCCACAGGCAATGCTAATTATGCACCATCTTGGATCTGGTCCGCCTTTATCAATGTTTGCTGTTTGGCACTGGGAGGATCAGTTCTGATATAGTCCTGGTATGGTGCAGAGCTTGCTCCACATGCTGGGACCTGGGCTGGTCTCTATCCACAAGTGCCTTTTTTGCAACATAGAAGCGGTTATATACAGGTTACAGGTATGTGTGCTCTATTATGGTTCTGCTTTTAACTTTATCTAGGAGGCCGCATGGCACATGAAATACAGAATGTAGAGTAGGACCCCCCTATTGAGATTTGCCGTGACGTTGGCAGGGGTGGCTCAAAAAATTGATCAATTATTTGCTAAAAATCTCATTTTTTTTTATTGTAGTACAGTTGGAATAAATCTGTGAATTTTCACTTTTTATATGATGCATGCCAATTTTAGATCGTGCTGGCTCCCCTCTCTCTCTGTTTGGTCGTAGTTATGCTACAAATTCTGGTGGCCGGTCACCACCATGCCATGCACGCCTGATTTTGGTTTGCTATGTATTCCTCCTGTTGGTAGCTGTTCAGATTTAGTTACCTCACCCCTTTCCACAGGCAATGCTAATTATGCACCATCTTGGATCTGGTCCGCCTTTATCAATGTTTGCTGTTTGGCACTGGGAGGATCAGTTCTGATATAGTCCTGGTATGGTGCAGAGCTTGCTCCACATGCTGGGACCTGGGCTGGTCTCTATCCACAAGTGCCTTTTTTGCAACATAGAAGCGGTTATATACAGGTTACAGGTATGTGTGCTCTATTATGGTTCTGCTTTTAACTTTATCTAGGAGGCCGCATGGCACATGAAATACAGAATGTAGAGTAGGACCCCCCTATTGAGATTTGCCGTGACGTTGGCAGGGGTGGCTCAAAAAATTGATCAATTATTTGCTAAAAATCTCATTTTTTTTTATTGTAGTACAGTTGGAATAAATCTGTGAATTTTCACTTTTTATATGATGCATGCCAATTTTAGATCGTGCTGGCTTCCCTCTCTCCACCTTAACTTGAGAGTTAGATAAAAATTTTCATGAAGCAAATATATTGTAGTTGGCTTGGCCAAAGTTTGAAAACTTTTGAAAAGTGTATAGTTAATGAAACGCAAAGTGTCATGGTTCACTATCACAAAAAGGTGACAGCTAAAATACATACCAAGTAATAGATTGTGTGCACGCTATGTTATATATTCTACCCCTCCCCAATAATATATATGATGCAAAATCCAAATAAGATCCCTGTATACTGACCCGATTTCATATTGATACAGGCGGAACATAGAGGAAGGCCTTACACAGTGCGAACTATAGGCTGTGACTACCTAATTAGGGGGAGTCATCTAGGCGACATCCTTGTTCACGCTGGTGTTCTTGTTCACACTTTTCTGGGAAAAGATTTTGTATAACTATTCTGTTTTTATTTCTTAAAATTGATTCTTTTTTATGTTTTCTTCAAATGAGATCCTATTCAGTAATTACTTTTTTATATGACTGCATATACAGTGCCATGAAAAAGTAATAAAAGCCTGTGAAGTTTTCCACATTTTTTTCATGTTACACCTACAAACTTAAATGTATTTTTATTACAATTTTATGTACTATAGCAACACTAAGTAACAAGTATTTGTGAAGTGTAAAGGAAATGACAATTTTGACCATTCTACCGTGAAAAATAGTTCTAGCTCAGTGAGTTTGGAAGGAGAGTGTCAGATGAAGCAATTTTCAAGTCTTGTCACAAAATCTCATTGGGATTTAGTTCTGGACTATGACTGGGCCATTCACACACATGAATATATTTTGATGTAAACCATTCCAGTGTAGCTCTGGCAGTATGTTTAAGTCCATTTATTCACCCTGGAAGGTGAACCCACGCGCCATCTCAAGTCTTTTGCAGCTTCTAATAGGTTTTCCTTTAAAGGCCGCTTTACACACAATGACATCGCTAACGAGATGTCGTTGGGGGTCACTGAATTTGTGACGCACATCTGGCTTTGTTAGTAACGTCGTTGCATGTGACACGTACGAGCGACTGTCAACGATCAAAAATACTCACCTTATCGTTGATCGTTGACACGTCGTTCATTTCCCAAATGTCGTTGCTAGTGCTGGACGCAGGTTGTTCGTCGTTCCTGAGGCAGCACACACCGCTACGTGTGACACCCCAGGAACGAGAAACAACACCATACCTGCGTCCTCTGGCAACGAGGTGGGCGTGCCTTTCCTGTGGCTGCTCTCCGCCCCTCCTCTTCAATTGGACGCCTGCCGGGTGACATCGCTGTGACGCCGCTTGAACCGCCCCCTTAAAAAAGAGGCAGTTTGCCGCCCACAGCGACGTCGCTAGGCAGGTAAGTTGATGTGACGGGAACTAGTGATATTGTGCTCCACGGGCAGCGATTTGCCCGTGACGCACAAATGATGGGGGCGGGTGCTTTCACGAGTGACATCACTAGCGATGTTGCTGCGTGTAAAGCAGCCTTAAGGTTACTCTGTATATAGCGCCATCCATTTCACATCCACTTTGACCTGTTTCCCTTTCCCTGCTGAAGAAAAGCCTCCACACAGCATGATGCTGCCACCACCATGTTTGACAGTGGGTATGGTGTTTTCAGGGTGATATGCAGGGTTATTTTTCTGCCATGAATAGCATTTTTCTGTTAGCCCAAAAGTTTCTACTTTGGTCTCATCTGACCAAAGTACCTACTTCCACATGCTAGCTGAGGTTCCTACATGGCTATATACAAACTGCAAACAAGATTTGTTATTGCTTGCTTTCAAAAATGACTACCTTCTTGCCTCTCTTCCATTAACGTCCCTTGATGGTCCTATCATGGTCAATGAATACTCATGACAGTTGAATACTACAGGAATGGATAAAAGTTTTTACTTTCATAAATTTTGTAAAATCAAACATTTTTCTACTGATGATTTTCAGCAATATTATCACATTTGAAGTTTCTTTTCTGCTTTAGATTTTTTTCCCCAATGGGCCAAACATAAAAATGATAATACCAAAGTAAGATAAGGCAAACCCAGATGCTAACATGCTATTGAATGCCCATGGCCCAGCCTCCTCATCAACAGTGACATGCATACCTGTGTCCTTTGTACAGCCTCAGATGCCAAGCTCAGGGTCAGTACAATTACAGCAATATCAAATATATATTTATAGTATTTGTTTTTATGTTTTGCTGCTTTTACACTATAAAAACAATTTTATAGAAAAAATAATTGTTTCTTCCCTGAAGGAGCTGTATTGTGTCTTGTTTTTTGAACTATAAGGTGACATTTTCAAAGATACCATTTTTATTTTCAAGGAACATTTTGATCATGTTTTATTACACTTTTTTTGTTATTATAAGGAAAAAGTATAGGTTTTTTTTAACATATTTTTTATATTTTTACAATGTTCATTGGAGGGTTTAAATCGTGTTACCATTTTATATATTTGGTGATTCTAGATATGGCAATACCAAATATTTGTACTTATTTATTTATATAAAAATGAGTATTTATTGGTAACATATTTTTAGTATTTTTTGCTCTTTATTATGTGATTTAAAAAAAAAAAAAACAAAACAAAAAAACAAAAAAAAACAATTTTTACAATTTTTTTTACTTGTTTTAAAAACTTTTTTACTTAAGCTTAAGTCACACACAGCGACAACGACAACGACGTCGCTGCTACGTCACCATTTTCGGTGACGTAACAGCGACCTTGTAAGTCGCTGTTATGATCGCTGCTTAGCTGTCAAACACAGCAGAAGCAGCGATCATAACGTCGCTGTGCTACATGTGCAGAGAGCAGGGAGCCGCGCTTAGCGCTGGCTCCTTGCTCTCCTAGGTACAGTACACATCGGGTTAATTAACCCGATGTGTGCTGCAGCTACATGTCACAGTGCAGAGAGCAGGGAGCCGCGCGCACTGCTTAGCGCTGGCTCCTTGCTCTCCTTGCTACAGTATACATCGGTTAATTACCCAATGTGTACTGCAGCCACATGTGCACAGAGCAGGAGCCGGCGCTGGCAGCAAGAGCGGAGACTGGTAACGAAGGTAAATATCGGGTAACCAGGGAAAGGTCTTCCCTTGGTTACCCGATGTTTACGCTGGTTACAGCTTACCGCAGCTGCCAGGCGCCGGCTCCTGCTCCCTGCTCGCTTCATTTCGTCGCTCTCTCGCTGTCACACACAGCGATGTGCGCTTCACAGCGGGAGAGTGACGACCAAAAAATGAAGCTGGACATTCAGCAACGACCGGCGACCTCACAGCAGGGGCCAGGTCGTTGCTGGATGTCACACACAGCGACAGCGACGGGACATCGCTGCAACGTCACAGAAAATGGTGACGTAGCAGCGACGTCGTTGTCGTTGTCGCTGTGTGTGACACCAGCTTAAGTCCCTCTTTAGGACATTAACTTAATTACATTGATCGGATCGCTGGTATAATCCATTGCATTGCACCAGCAAGTACAAACCTTTTCTTTTTTGTAAATATTTTATTATATCTTTTCATCTGACAACATGGAAGATATGACACTTTGATACATTATAAAGTATTCACAGTACAGCTTATACAACAGTGTAAATTTGGTGTCCCCCCTAAATAACTCAACCCACAGCTATTAATGATTAAACCGCTAGCAACAAAAGTGACTACATACAGTACACTCCCTGACAGAAGTTCTGTTGCTTATCCATGTTATGTAAATAAAAGCTTATAACCAGACTTTAAATTCATCCATTGGTTTTATAAATTACTCTTTTGAAAGCTGAAACCCTCCCAAATTTGGTTTAGGTTATGAAAATAAAGTTGCTGCAAAGCTGAAATATTGATCATTTAATGAATACAGAAAGGTCAGATTTTGGCAAGACAAACGTTTTGTCGCCTTGTCATATAATGCACCCAATCCTAGTTTACATAATCACCTATGCTCACTAAATGATTGCTTTATTGGTGGGTGTGTATAAAAAGAAACCCAGCACCCCAGACCTTCACTTGAACTGCAACTTGACCTCTGACAATATGGCAAAAATCCACCCTGCAACCAAAGCCTTGATTATCAGGAGGCTGAAGACCAGATCCACTGCAGAGGTGGCTGGCACCTTTAATGTGTCTCAGCATCAAGTACAAAGAATTAAAAAAAGATTTGAAGAGACTGGAGATGTTTTTGACAAGCCCAGGTCTGGCAGACCACGCAAGACAACTGCTCAAGAGGAACATTTGTCAGTTAGAAAATCCAAAGTCAGCCTCTCTTCCACTGCAGCAGAGATCCAACAGGTCTGGTCACCTCAAGTCCCTGTGTCAAGTAGAATAGTTTGTAGGATTCTGTCTCTAAATGGCCTCCATGGTCGAATCAGTGCCCAGAAGTCAGCACTAAACAAAAGGCAATTAAAAAAACGTGTGGCATTTGCCAAGTCCCACAGCCTGCTGAACAGATGGACACTGTAAAAGTGGCAGAAGGTGGATTTCTCTGATGAATCTTCAGTTGAATTACACCACAACCACCGCAAATAATGCTGGAAACCTACTGGAGCCCGTATGGATCCAGAAAAAAAGTTAAGTTTGGTGGTGGAAAGATCATGGTCTGGGGTTACATTCAGCACGAAACATTTGCAACGTGGAAGGCAATATCAATAGCCTAAAATATTAAGAAGTATTAGCTACCTCTTAAATTCCCAATCATAAAGGGGGTCAAATTCTGCAGCAGGATGGTGCTTCATCTCATACATAAATCTCTACAACAAAGTTCCTCCTGGCAAAGAAGATCAAGGTGCTCAAGAACTGCCCAGTCACCAGACATGAACATCATTGAGCATGTTTGGGGTAGGATGAAAGAGGAAGCTTGGAAGACAAAACCAATAAATCTAGATGAACTGTGGGAGGCATGTTAAGCCTGCTTTACACGCTACAAGATATCTTACGATGTGTCGGCGGGGTCACATCGTAAGTGACGCACATCCGGCATCGTAAGGTATGTTGTAGCGTGTGACAGCGACGTGCAATTGCGGTTGAACGAAAAACCGTTCATCGCATGCATGTCGTTCATTCCTGACGAATTGAACATCAGATTGTTTATCGTACCCGGGGTAGCGCACATCGCAGTGTGTGACACCCCGGGAATGATGAACAGATCTCACCTGCCTCCTGCGGCTCCCGGCCCACAATGCGGAAGGAAGGAGGTGGGCGGGATGTTTATGTCCGGCTCAGCTCCGCCCCTCCGCTTCTATTGGCCGGCTGCCGTGTGACATCGATGTGACGCCAAACGTCCCTCCCACTCCAGGAAGTGGACATTCGCCGCCCACATCGAGGTCGTATGGTAGGTAAGTATGTGTGATGGGGGTTAATCGTATGTGCAGCACGTTCAACAAATTGAACCTGCTGCACATACGATGGGGGCGTTGCAAATCGCATACGATATCGTATGCGAAATTGCAACGTGTAAAGCAGGCTTAAGACTGCATTCTTTGCTATTCCTGATGACTTCATCAATGAATTGTATGAATCATTGTTGAACCACATGGATGCAAGCTCATTGAAGTAACACAAAATATTAAATATGGCTCTAATAGCCACAAATTCATTCACCAATGTTATGCAACATATCTTTGTATTAGAAGTTAATTATTTGTTTGAATTTCATATTACTTTCTGTGGGCGACAATACATTTGTCTTGCGAAAATCTGACCTTTCTGTGTTCATTAAATGATCAATATTTCAGCTTTGCAGCAACTTTATTTTCATAACCTAAATCAAAAAATTTATAAAACCAATGGATGAATTTAAAATCAGGTTATAACCTTTTATTTAAATAGCATGGATAAGCGACAGAACTTCTGTCAGGGAATGTATGTAAGTGAAAATGGCCAAATTGTGCCAAGCTTGTCAATATTTTGTGCAGCCACCAATTATTTTCAAGTATTGCCTTAACTCTCTTGGGCATAGCGTTCACTAGAGCTTCACAGGAGCCACTGAAATTCTCTGCCATTCTCCATGATGACATCACAGAGCTGATGGATGTTAAAGACCTTGCGCTTCTCCACTTTCCATTTGAGGATGCCCCAGAGATGCTCAATAAGGTTTAGGTTTAGAGACATGATGGGTCAGTCCAGCACATTTACCCTCAATTTCTATTTCTTTAGCAATCCAATGGTCATCTTGTGAGGTTTGTTTGGGGTCATTATCATATTGCAATATTGCCCTGCGGCTCAGTTTCTGATGAGAGGGGATCATGCTCTGCTTCAGTATGTCACAGTATTTGTTGTCATTCATGGTTCCCTCAATGAACTATAGCTCCACACAGCCGGCAGCCGTCATACAACCTCAAACTACGACACTCCCACTACTGTGCTTGATTGAGGCAAGACAATCGTTATTGATTGCAGCATTTAAAGATTTAACTAGCCAGCATGGGGACCACTCCTGACTGTGAGAACCAGGGTTGGCTGTCAGGTAAGCCGAAGTCTCAGCAGTAATCATGTGAGGTTAAAATTTTGTGCAAAATATCGACAAAGCTGGCAAACTTAAATTTCAAAAGATTCTGTCATCTGTAGTTATGAAACTTTACGATTGAGATTTTGAATAATCTGATGGAGGCAGTTTGTAAAATTGGGTAATAACTGGTGGATAAAGAAAGACCACTCAAGCCAAAATAAAAGTAAATGTATAAATCATTGCTAATGTAAACTAAATATATTGTAATTTGTATTTTTTAACTATGCCATGAAGAACAATACTAGCCACAACAGAAAAGGGTTAAAAAGGCTACTTTTTTATTACATTGATATAAATTTGTCTTAGAATGTTAATAGTCCAGATGCTAATGAGCATGTGCATTGCGCGACATTACCTTTACCATGTGTCCTCCGGTATCTTGAGTATTGGATCAGGATATTGTCCGTGAGCACAAATTCTTACATATGAAAGGAGGGGGAAAGTGAAGGAGCTTCATACTGCACATGCTCAGAAGCACTTTTTCTTTTAACATTTTAGGACCCGTTTTTACCAGTGTGTAGGAGGGTGGCAGAGCCCCTGCAATGTAAAGTGTATGGTTATGTAAAGTGTAATATTTTTTGTGATGAAAATGTGTTACTAATGTATAAAGAAGTGTATTAGTCAGATAAGCTTTAGATTAAGGCATAGGTTTTAATAGATATAGTAGAGCAGAATGTTAAGTAGGATGTAGTGTGGGGTAAAGGATTTGGATGTCATTTATAGGACATAATGTAAAGTCAAGCAATATCATGTGGATGGCCTTTGTTAGTAATTGAAGTAGTTAATGTTAGGTTCAGGTCACTGGGGGGTGGGACTAGTGGTGAGGAGAGTGAGAGACTTCCTGGTCACAAGAGAGGAGTCAGTTAAAGCTCTGCCTAGCAGAGAAGGGCCTAGTTATCTGAGTTGGTCCTAAAATTTTGAGAGCAATCCTGAAAGGCCTGGAGCTTGAGGCTCATCCCAGTTAGAGAGGAAGAACGTTGAACAACTTGTCTGCTATGTAACCGATAACTGAAACTAAAGACTGTTTTGTTAACCCATTCACTCCAAGGCATTTTTTTTCTCCCCTTCTTTCAAGAGCCATAACATTTTTATTTTTATGTCAATATTGCCATAAGAAGCTTGTTTTTTTTGTAGGACGAGTTGTACTTTTAAATGAAAGCATTAGTTTTACCATGTAGTGTACTGTAAAATGGCAAAAAAAATCCAAGTACAGAAAAATTGCAAAAAACGTGCGATTGCACGATTGTTTTGGGGGGATTTTATTCACCGTGTTCACTATATGGTAAAACTGATATGTCGGTGTGATGCCTCAGGTTGGTACAAGTTCGTAGAAAGCAAACATGTATATGTTTATTTTTATCTAAGTGGTTAAAAAAAATCAGAGGTTTGTTCAAAAAAGTGGTGCACTTTTTGCGCCATTTTCTGACCCATAGCGTTTTCATTTTTCAGGATATAGGGCTCAGGGATGCCTTATTTTTTGCGCCTCAAGCTGACATTTTTAATGGTACCATTTCTGCACAGATTCTACGTTTTGATCACCTTTTCAAAATTTGCGACTACCAAAAAACATTATTTTTGTATTGAAATTTTTTTGCACCTACGCCGTTTACCAATCAGATTAATTGATTTTATATTTTGATAGATCGGGCATTTATTAACGCGGCAATAACAAATTTGTGTACATTTTTTTAACTGTTAAATTTTCAATGGGGCGAATGGGGAGTAATTTGAACTTTCTGATTAGCAGAAATGCAGCGCTCCTGTTATAGCCACTGCTCTGTCGACTGTAATAGGAACTACATCATGATAGCAACAGGGGTCATCACATGACCCGTCTCTACCATGGCAACCATCGGCTCCCCGTGATTGCGCTATGGGGCCTCCAATGGCGGTGTGGAAAGGTGATTTCCCCACCGTGACAATTTAAATTGCGCTGTCACATTTTGACAGCGTGATCTAAAAGGAAAACAGGTGTGAGTGGATCGCAGATCTATCTGCGCCTATTAGTTGCACATGTCTGCTGTTCAAATCAGCAGACATGTGCAGGGAACACTGCTGGCTCTCCGCAGCAGCCAGCTATGATTACCCTTTCATGATTTAGGATGTACCGGTACGTCCTTTGTCGTGAAAGGGTAAATTACTGGTGTAGGGTGAGTACTCTCTGGCAGTCCCTGCAGGTAAGAATGGAGAGATGGACGGTGTCCGCCAGGAGCAAGTAAGTGCCATACACCATACACAGAGATGCACCCACATATAGGGGACCATTGATGAAACAGTGTGGCACCTGAGCGGCCCATCACTACTTTCCTTCAAGTGTAACAATTAATTATGACATTTTCTTTTTCAGGACAAGCTCTTTAAAGGGATTTTCTAATTTTTTGGCATGGGTTGATAAAAAATAATAAACAGAGGCATAGTTACCTTCCAGCAACCCCACTGATCCAGCACAGGATACTCTGGAGGTCAACCCCAGTTCTGGATATAATACATATACTCCGGCACACTGTAGAGAAATGCGAAGAAGAATCCAATATGATGCTCAAAAAAATGTCTTTATTATAAACATAAGATCGTCCGACGTTTCAACCCAATTCGGGTTTTCTTCAGGGACTAATGTTCAATAACAGAGGAAAGAAACAACCAATTGCAAGAAAGAGGACCAAGTAAATAAGTAAATAAGTAAGTAAGTAAATGAGGGTGAAGTCCAGAGCTATACGTAACATACCTTAATGGAAGGTGCAGATCTATATCAGCCACGTGTAAGGCGCCAGACGCCATGTGTGCTGAGTGCTGGGTATTTATGCATAACCAGGAAGTCGGAGCTTCCAATGGAGGGCGGGCCATATGCGTCACATGACTAGCTGACGTGCGCCGACGTGTGGACGTCATGAGCCGCGCACGCGCGGTCCAACGCCGCAATTGCAGCGTCGGTCCCGCGCATGCGCGGGAGACAAAGCCCACACGCCGGCGTGTGAAGGAGGTGGGTGTTGATGTGTCGGATATCCCGCGCACGCGCGGAGACATACTATACAGCGGCATCTCCACGCATGCGCGGAAGACAGACACACTTAGAAGTAACGTAATATCCTACGCGCATGCGCGTAGGATCCCGTGGCCGGAGCGCGCATATCGGGGCCAGGCGCCATAATTGACGCCGTGCACCGAGAGCGCGCAGGGGACAGGAGACCCCGCGCATGCGCAGTGAGAAAGGACCATACAAACCGAGTGCAAGTACTGGACATATTTCACGAGTGGCGCATGTGAGGAAGGTGCATTCAGAGGTTTTGGGTGACCTAAGGAAAAAGAAAATAAGTGTTAGAAATGCAAGAAATTAACCCTAATCATACTCCTGTGAATAAAGATTAAGAGGAAATTGTCATCAATCAATTTATTATGTTATATGTTATCAGGAAACACTTCTAACTGATCACATCATATTCCCGATTCAGCCCATGTGGTTCCAGAGTTCTTAAAGTGTGGATCCAGTATGCCTCACGTTGTTTCAGGACCCTTATCCTGTTGCCACCCCTCCTTATAGGGGGTATGTGTTCTAAGATCTGATATTTAAGTTGTGCTATTGTGTGTTTGAATGTAACAAAATGATGTGGAATAGGCAATAGGGTTTGTTGACAACGAATGGTGGATTTATGTTTATTAATGCGGTCTCGGACATGTTGGGTTGTCTCTCCAACATATCCGAGACCGCATGGGCACTTTATGAGATATACTACAAATGAAGAGTCACATGTTAAAAAGTCCCGAATGTGAAACACCTTACCGGTGTGTGGATGAGTAAATGTGTCTCCCCGGGTTAAATTATTGCATTGCAAACAATGCAGACAGGGAAAGTTGCCAACTCTAGGAGTCCCTAGAAAAGTTTGTCGTGACGTGCTGGTGGTAGACCCTATATCGGCCCGTACTAGATTGTCTCTAAGATTCTTCGGACGCTTGTGGCAAAACAACGGGAGTTGAGAGAACTCGGAAACAGAGGGATAGGCAGTTTGAAGTAATGGCCAGTGATGCGCAACAATACCTTTGATTAACGGTGAAAATGGATGGTATGTATTTACACACGCTACTCGAGGCTGTTTAGACCGGGTAGTGTCCAATTGCGATGTGCGGTTATTTGCTATGTGAGCGGGATAACCTCTAGATATGAATTTTGAACCCATTTCCTGTAACCTCAATTCACGTTTTTCAGGATCTGAAACGATTCTTTCCACTCGCTTGTGTTGCGATATGGGAAGAGCCCTTTTGGTATGAGCTGGATGACAGCTGGTGAAATGAAGTAAACTGTTTCGGTCAGTGGCCTTTACAAAGAGGTCTGTCTCAATGTGGCCTTCAGGAGAAAGATATATCTGAGTATCAAGAAAGCTAATGGTATGGGGATCCTGATGTATAGTGAAATTGAGACCTGGTCTATAGGTGTTGAGCTGATGAAAGAACTCATCCAAGGTGGAGGAATCACCATGCCAAATCATGAAAATGTCATCAATGAATCTTTTCCATATCACTGAATGTTCCCTCCATAGTGAGTTCTTGTATACGTGAAGGGCCTCAAAGTGTGCCATGTAAATATTAGCATATGGTGGTGCCATATTTGACCCCATCGCTGTGCCCCTGCATTGTAAATAGAATGTATCTTCAAACATGAAAAAATTGTTTCCCAATATTGTATGAATGAGGTCCATACAAAAGGAATGTTGCGCAGTGGTAAAAGTGTTTTGTAATTCAAGGAACCAGTCCACTGCCTGTATCCCATCAGCGTGTGCTATGCTCGTATACAAACTGTTGACATCTAGTGTGACCAGTAGACAATTAGACGGGATATTTGTGAGTGAACGTAAATGACCCAAAAAATCGGAGGTGTCTCTGAGGTAGGATGGTATGGTGGGAATCAACGGTGTTAAGATCCTATCCACGGTAATAGCTAGAGGTGACAACACTGAATCAGTGGACGCTACAATAGGGCGACCAGGTGGTGACTGAAAATTCTTATGAATTTTGGGCAGAGTGTAAAACACTGGTATAACGGGATCTGTTTTAATGAGAAAATCGGCCAATTTGTTGTCTATACTTCTCTGTGATAGATGGTAATCAACTAAATCCTTAATTTTAGCTTGTATGTCTCTAGTAGGATCCGTAGAAATGGGTAGATATGTATGCCTGTCCTGCAGTTGTCCTTGAATTTCAGAGATATAATAGGTCTTGTCAAGAACTACTATCGCTCCACCCTTGTCGGCTGGTTTGATGATAATATGGGTATTGTCCCTGAGTGTACGAATGGCCCTATGTTCCTCCGGTGTGACATTGCTCCTCACTTTGTAATCACCCCTCTCAATGGATTTAAGCGTCATCTCTATGTCTTTAGAGACTAATGCAATATAGGTCTCTACTGGGTGATAATTCTTAGGTGGATTAAACCTACTGGGATGTCTTAAATTGAGGTCGTGTAGTGCGAAGGTACCAGGGATATCATTCGAACTAGGCATAACCGTAGAAATGTCAGGGTTAGAAAAATCAGGGTTAGAGAAATGGACTTTCAGACGTAGGGTTCGGTAGAAACGTCTAAGTTCCTGGTCTAGTAGGAACGAATCAAACGGTGGTGTAGGGCAAAATGTAAGGCCTTTCTGTAGTACCTGTGTTTCTGCAAAGGAAAGGTTATACGAAGAAATATTAAACACCAAATTCCTCATACCTGGGAACGAGTCTGTACCCGATGTGGTGTGTACGCCTTTCCTCTTCCCCCGCCTGGTCGCCCTCTTATGGATTGTCTTTGTTCTAAAAAATGGGGCGGTCGGGAGAAGAAAGAATCACTGTCCGAACCCGAGGAGGCAGAATAGCGTGAAGGACCAGAGGATCCCGCTGGACGTCTCGAGAAGTTGTCAAATGACCGCCACCTATAGACTCGGTCCCTGGAGTAGTCCTCCTGATCACGGACAAACTTTTGGCGCTTTCTTTCTTGTAACGTCTTCTTAAAATCCAAAATCGTCTCTTGAGTCTTCTTATGGATTTTGTCCCATTCCGTGCTAGGCAGACAGTTAGTGAGTTGGTCCTCAATGGAGCGGATCTTGGGTCCAAGTTCCTCTATCTCCTTCTGTAGAAACTCTATAGTCAAAACAATAATGTCCATCGAACACTTATTTAATATACTCTCAAATTTAGAGCAATAATCGGTATTTTCAGAAAAAAGGGTGGGTCGTAATGATACCCTCAGACCCCTAGGTATACGCTGTACTTTATGATACTGTGCCAGTGTGGCACAATGTAATTCAAATGCGGTCCGTTTTCTAAGTTCTTTTTCGTAATCGCGGGTGCGAATTTCCTCTGTGGGTGTAGACAAAAAGGAATCTGGAATCATAACTTTCGACAATATGTCAGTAACTTCAGTGGCTCCATAGGAAAAAGTGGAAAAAGACATGGAGAACTGCTTATGGGGCAAAAAGATATCAAAATAGGGTGGATGGGAGCTCAGGTCAAAAAAAGTAGTATATAGAGGTTAAAACCTGGCTCAACCTAAATTGTAGGTGCTCTGGAGAAAAACAGTCAATATAATACATATACTCCGGCACACTGTAGAGAAATGCGAAGAAGAATCCAATATGATGCTCAAAAAAATGTCTTTATTATAAACATAAGATTGTCCGACGTTTCAACCCAATTCGGGTTTTCTTCAGGGACTAATGTTCAATAACAGAAAAGGAAAAATTACAAGGTCACAATAATACACAAATGTTACACAATCACAATATGTATTACATACGAGGGGGAAGAGGGGGGGGGGGGAAGGGGGTTCATCATGAAGACAGGATACAATTTATAAGCATTCCATAGAGAAGGTACATGAAAATCACCCATGGACTCAAAAAAATACATACAGCTGAAACAATCTTCCCAAACAGGGATCAATACAACATGTTTGTACCAATTCAGAGAACTGAAGGTTAAGACATACCTATGAAAGCTAGAACTAGATTTCTTAAACGAGCACCAAAACACGGTGGGTGAACCGACTAATGGTATCCGTAAAGGTACTAAAAGGTGAAACATGAAATGTTAGTGTTACAAATAATGATGAAAAAAAGAATACATAAGGTTATATCTAGGATATACCTAAATAGGACCAAATGGTAGGATCAAGACATCAGATCAAGTGGGTACTGTAGTGAAGGAGAAACCTTCGCCGTTCTGGGGAATTAGATAAAGAAAACAACACATCCATTCACTATAGGTGTTTTGGGTCGGTACCTGAAAGTCTATAAGTTCCAAGGGAGGGCGTACCTTACAGATGTGATAGGTGTATCAATCCCTCAGGGGTCATGGAGTAAAATAGTTCTACAAAGTCATAAAGAGTATTGTGAAAAAAGTGTGGGAGAACGTATAAATATTAATGATACAAAATACGTGAAAGCTTTCACATAATATATTTTCCATCAGGGAGAGCATACCTCATGGATGAAGTAAAAAAGGGGGAGGGGGTCCAGGACCACATCCAGATCTGCCTGACTTATATGGGTGGATGGTTAGTACTGTGATCTACAAAATTTATAAAAACAGAATGTGTACCGAGATATCACAGAGATACAGGTAGATCAAAGATAAGATAAAGTTATATTACCTACAGACTAGGGAATGGGCTTCAAAATGGTTCTTCAGGAATTTGAAAAAACAGGGTGAAACACAACCAACCTCCTATAGCCAGTAGACCCGGACGGGTTATGCTGCATCCGTCCAAGATCCAAGGATCTATGTGAGCATGACAAACTGAAAAAAATATATAGATATGTGGAACTGTGGTATAGATTATGGTATTTTTCCGACCAATATAGGAGACTCCATCCTACCTTGTATAGTAATGATATTTAGATGCAGGTGAGGCTGCCTTAGTGGTGTGGCAAGACTGTAGTATACATATGTGTTCGTTGTAGATGGGACGGAGGCTGTAGTGTATAGAGAAAGGGGTAAGACATGTGTAGTCATATATGTCAATGGACTAGGGGGCATAAAAGGTGGTAGACAATGACATACCTGACCTAATGTCGTCTGCGTATGAGGTGTAAATGGGAGCGGGCCAAAGGCTCTGTGGGGAGGAGAGGAAAGGGTTAAAAGCAAACGGAGGAAAGAAACAACCAATTGCAAGAAAGAGGACCAAGTAAATAAGTAAATAAGTAATTTAGGACAAGAAATCAGAGTTTTTAAAGTGCAAGTATACATATTTTATTTCACATTGGTGACAATTTCAATAAAAACTTTTTTCTAAAAGTCAAAAATGCCAGGACTGAGCCAAAAGATTATTATTAATATATGTGTAATACAAAGTCTCCCTAGGTTCACAAGGCACATGTATATAAATAGATGGTACATAACCACAACATAAGGGAGCAGACCACCAGGACAAACCTACAGGTAAATATAATTAATTTTGTGCAAAAGACATGAGCACAAATACATTAAAGGACAGTCAATAACATAATTTAGCATAAGTATGCAAAAATTATTAGTCCAAAATGCAAGAGAGTCCCGAGAAATCCACTACATATAGTGGTTTTTGCTCCACAAGATAGTGCTTGTGGCGTGCCTAGTAATAAGCCCCATAGAGACCCGTAGAATAGAAGGTACAATGGACAATCCAGGCGTTTGGGAAGGCCCCCATTACGCCCTACGTACGTTTCAATTCTTTAAATTGTAGAGAATCTTCCTCAGGGGTCAAGGTGCCGTACGGCACCTTGACCCCTGAGGAAGATTCTCTACAATTTAAAGAATTGAAACGTACGTAGGGCGTAATGGGGGCCTTCCCAAACGCCTGGATTGTCCATTGTACCTTCTATTCTACGGGTCTCTATGGGGCTTATTACTAGGCACGCCACAAGCACTATCTTGTGGAGCAAAAACCACTATATGTAGTGGATTTCTCGGGACTCTCTTGCATTTTGGACTAATAATTTTTGCATACTTATGCTAAATTATGTTATTGACTGTCCTTTAATGTATTTGTGCTCATGTCTTTTGCACAAAATTAATTATATTTACCTGTAGGTTTGTCCTGGTGGTCTGCTCCCTTATGTTGTGGTTATGTACCATCTATTTATATACATGTGCCTTGTGAACCTAGGGAGACTTTGTATTACACATATATTAATAATAATCTTTTGGCTCAGTCCTGGCATTTTTGACTTTTAGAAAAAAGTTTTTATTGAAATTGTCACCAATGTGAAATAAAATATGTATACTTGCACTTTAAAAACTCTGATTTCTTGTCCTAAATTGTTATGATTATGAGTTTGTGCCACCCGAGGGATCTCTGTAGGTGCAGAACCCAGGGGAATTGTTACAGTATGGTCATTTGGAATCTCCTTCTAAGTAAATAAGTAAGTAAGTAAATGAGGGTGAAGTCCAGAGCTATACGTAACATACCTTAATGGAAGGTGCAGATCTATATCAGCCACGTGTAAGGCGCCAGACGCCATGTGTGCTGAGTGCTGGGTATTTATGCATAACCAGGAAGTCGGAGCTTCCAATGGAGGGCGGGCCATATGCGTCACATGACTAGCTGACGTGCGCCGACGTGTGGACGTCATGAACACCTATAGTGAATGGATGTGTTGTTTTCTTTATCTAATTCCCCAGAACGGCGAAGGTTTCTCCTTCACTACAGTACCCACTTGATCTGATGTCTTGATCCTACCATTTGGTCCTATTTAGGTATATCCTAGATATAACCTTATGTATTCTTTTTTTCATCATTATTTGTAACACTAACATTTCATGTTTCACCTTTTAGTACCTTTACGGATACCATTAGTCGGTTCACCCACCGTGTTTTGGTGCTCGTTTAAGAAATCTAGTTCTAGCTTTCATAGGTATGTCTTAACCTTCAGTTCTCTGAATTGGTACAAACATGTTGTATTGATCCCTGTTTGGGAAGATTGTTTCAGCTGTATGTATTTTTTTGAGTCCATGGGTGATTTTCATGTACCTTCTCTATGGAATGCTCATAAATTGTATCCTGTCTTCATGATGAACCCCCTTCCCCCCCCCCCCCTCTTCCCCCTCGTATGTAATACATATTGTGATTGTGTAACATTTGTGTATTATTGTGACCTTGTAATTTTTCCTTTTCTGTTATTGAACATTAGTCCCTGAAGAAAACCCGAATTGGGTTGAAACGTCGGACAATCTTATGTTTATAATAAAGACATTTTTTTGAGCATCATATTGGATTCTTCTTCGCATTTCTCTACAGTGTGCCGGAGTATATGTATTATATTGACTGTTTTTCTCCAGAGCACCTACAATTTAGGTTGAGCCAGGTTTTAACCTCTATAACCCCAGTTCTGGAAGCTGTCTAAACTGCTTCCTGTAATTGGCTGTAGCTGTCTGAAGTCTAGAAGAGTGCATCATCGGATTTGTGACTTCAGACTGGGGAAGATACAACTGAAGCTGGTGGATTCCGCCTGTGAAGAAGCCTGCACAGGGCGCTCTAAGGTGAGTAAGGCTCTGTTTATTATTTGTAATCAATATTTTACTGTAAAACGGCCCCTTTAACATTAACTATTGGGGACGTTCTGCTTATCTCCCTGAAACTTCTTTACATGGCCTAGATCTCATTGCAAGCACACAACACTCTTCCATAAAAATCAATGAGTCATCTATGTGCCCATGGGAGATCGCACCTGCGGATATATCTGCAGGTATGTCCGCAGGTTTTCCGCAGCAGCTCCCCGAAATCCGCAGCTATCCATTGCTGCGGGATTCTAGCAAAGTATCTGCGGTAAACCTGTGGACATTCGTGCGACTTACCTGCGGAAGTCTCGGCCTCTATCTCCATAGTGGAGGGGTGGGAATTCCGCAGATATTTCCGCATGAATAATTGACATGCAGTTACGTGCTGCTGCGGGACATCCGCAGCCTATTCCGCAGCTGCACATACCGCACCATTGATACAGCACTCCCCAAATCCAGTAGGATAACATGGTGAGTGCCTGTACTTGCTAAAACCTGCGGATTTATCTAGAAAATCCAGATAAATCCACAGGTACATTGTCCCGTGGGCACATAGCCTTAAGGCCGCTTTACACGCTGCTACATCGCTCAATCGATCTCGTTGGGGTCACGGAATTTGTGACGCACATCCGGTCACTTTAGCAATGCTGTTGCGTGTGACACCTTTGAGCGACTTGGCATCATTGCAAAAACGTGCAAAATCGCTCATTGGTGACATGGGGGTCCATTCTCAAATATCGTTGCTGCAGCAGTAACTAAGTTGTTCCTCGTTCCTGCGGCAGCATACATCGGTACGTGTGACACCGCAGGAACGAGGAACCTCTCCTTACCTGCCTCCCGCCCGCAATGCGGAAGGAAGGGCGGGTTGTTCGTCCCGCTCATCTCCGCCCCTCCGCTTCTATTGTATTGTAGTGATAAGTAGTGTGATGGGTCTGGGTGATGTTGTGCGCCATGTGCAGTGATTTTCCCATGTCGCACAACCGATGGGGGCGCTTACCCACGCCAGCGATATCGGTCACGATATCGCAGCGTGTAAAGCGGCCTTAAGGCTTCATTTTCCACGTGGCTGCTGTACCAAATTTCTAAACTGCTACTGCTATTTAGAGAGCCATTCAGGCAAGATTGCTTATGATCTTCATACATTTATTTTCAGTATTTTACACTGTTCATACAGCATTTATTTTTTTTATTTATTTTTATCTGTTGTGACATTTGAGTTACTTTTTGCTAGTTGCAAATAATATTACCTCGCCTTCCATAAAATATGTATTTCAGTTCAATAAAGACACGCATACAATTTGAGAGTAATGTTACAACAGATCATTGTTTTACCTTCAGTAACCCATTCTACTTTAAGGCTGATTTACTTCTTTAGATGTGAATATACTTTAGACGTAAACACTTTTACCATTTTATGAAAGACTCAAAATTTACTAGAATGAGATCATTGAGGTGTTTTGCCAAGTTTGTTTGATCAAAAGCAAATAAAATGACCATCTGTACTCTACACTCATTAAAATTGCATCTCCTGTCTAAATAACAACCATCGACTGTCACAGAGAGGGGCTACCGTCACTGCTCAGTGCATCTGTTGCCTTAGGTAGAAGAGGCAGATATAATATAATCAGGTTCATTCTATCACTATCAGATGTGGAACCTGCTGAGTAGACAGGTGCTGCTGTAGTCATGTCCATAAGCAATGGAGCCTGACTGTCCCAGTATGTGACATCTATATCTACTGATCTCTCCGGATCCTATAACTGATACAACATGAAGAATGTCACTCTGTGTTATCACTATATATTTTATTTAGCTACTGTTTGCTGAAAGCGCTTGGCTTCAAGCCAGGTACCTCATTGTTTGATGTTTCCATTATTCCTGCTGACAAGTGACTTTATGAGAGGGTAGCCTTTGCCCAGTTTTTGCTGGTCTAAAATTTTTCATATTTGTAGGCAGAATTTATTTTAGTAACCAGTGCTTTAGTTTTGGAATAGCATTGTAAGTTATAGTAAGTAAACTATTAAAAGAGTCATACTAATGTAAGTAATGTAAGTGCCTAATAAAACAATATAATTGGCTAAATTATATTTATTGCTTCCAAATTTTAATTATGAAATTAAATGTATTCAATAAAAAAAATATATTGCTATGAATATTGAATTAACTTTATATAGCACAACTGTACCAGAAGATATGCCTTATGGCGGCTTACATGACTTGGAAGCTAGTATTGTACTTAAGTCAAAATAGTGAAACTATGTTATGGGTACAGTTAGTCGAAAATGTTGAAACTCAAATCTGTTAGGTTCTGCAAATTTAATTTTTTTTTTAAAATAATCGCCACTAGAGAAGAGTGGATCACTTTGCAGGACTCTGATCCAGTGTTCACCAGGCAGCTACACAGGAGCCATGAAAATATCTTACCTTCTGGTGACCCAAGAGTAGCTTTTGATTAATCATGGCTGGTGCAATATCATGTAAGCCTTGGCTAAAGAAGTGCTAAGGAAACCTAACTTAGGCTAAGTTCACACAGGGCATCTTCCTACTTCTATAACTGGGATGTTAGATTGAAGACTTCTTAGTATCATAAATCACGCTACAATGGCTGTTTCATTCCCTTCTTTTGCTTTTATACAGGCTATGGTACTACCTCCAGATTGGTTGCACTATAATATTTGATGTGGTAGCTGCAAAATATTATGGGGATGTCTCTACGGTCACCCTTGAGATCATATGAGCTTTCTGTAACTGATTAAATCTTCTTCAATGTTTATAGTGGTGGTGGGCATATTTTTGGTGATTGATGTGAATTTATTAAATTATTAAAATTTTTCAAAACCTGCAAAAATTCATAAAATTCAACTCAAAATTCAATTGCCATCAAATTTAATCAATCACCTCTAGCTATAGACTAAGCAAATAAACCTTCATATGGACTTTGTCAGAACAGATTGACAGTATGTGTTTGTGTGAATATATATATATATATATTTATATATATATCTATATCTAATATATAAAGCTGAATGTGTGTGCGTATGTGTGTGTGTATGTCCGGGATTGGCATCTGCACCATCGCAGCTACAGCCACAAAATTTTGCACACTCACACGTATGGACCCCGAGAGCGTCATAGGCTATGTTTTGAGGGGAAATTTTAACCCAGCGCTTTACAGTTATCCGCCAAAAAACCTGCCTCCATTAAAGCGAATGGAGCTGGGAGCCACAGTGCAGCCAGAACTTCAGAAGAATGCGCAGCCACGCCCTTATATGGAATGTTGGCGTGTCACCATGCAGCCAGGGAAAGAGACAGACAGGGAAAGAGGCAGACACAGACAGAGTAAGAAACAGACATAGACAGGCTAAGAGACAGACACAAAGAGACAGACAGACAAAGAGACAGACTGACAGGGAAAGAGACAGACAGGGAAAGAGAGGGAAAGTGACAGACAGGGAAAGTGACAGACAGGGAAAGTGACAGACAAAGAGTATATACCGTACAGTTTCTAAGGTGGGGCCCCGACATGGGATACTCACCGGACTCGGGGATATGAACACACACACAAAATGCGCCACATACTACCACGTGCTTGAACACATATACCACCCTCAGCACACATCTCACCACACATACACCTACCTCACCACATAATCGCCCTAAACACACACAAGTCTGGTATTATCCTTCAAAAATAAAAATCTGATTAATAAGCAGCCAAACTACAAGAACAACAAATGTACCACATAGGAAATATGGCAGCTGTCAGTCACATGACCTGTCTATATGTGTATGTGTGAGCTAATATATACTGTCAGGGGGAGGGCTTTCTGTTGCCTGGAGATTTATCAGGCTGCCAATAGCAACCAATCACAGCTTAGCTTCTATTTTGCTACAGTTAATTAATCTGAGCTCTGATTGGTTAATATAGGCAACAATTTAATAATTACATTTCTATCTATTTGTTTTGTGGTTTTTGTGTGCAGAATACATTTTTGTTAATACATTCTATTTTGTTAACAGCAGTTATTAACCCGGGCGAAGCCGGGTAGTACAGCTAGTTCCTTATATAAATATACCTTCATTATATCAAATCAGCAGTCTGACATTTTTACAGAAAGAATTGACAGTGTTAAATGAAACTTAAAGGGATCCAATCACCAGGATTTTCGTATGTAAGCCAAACCCAGTGCTATACTGACACGATCAGGCTGATTCAATACATACCTGTAGTGGGCAGCTCGGATGTATAGGTTTTGAAATCCAAGAAAGTAAAGCTGAAAGTGAAAAAGTGAATAGTTTGTATAATACTTATGCTAATTCTAACAGGGGATGGGGATAAGTATGAATACCCCCCCAGATATTGTGATCCTCAGCTGCTGTCACTCAAGAAGCTGACGATTTTATAAACTTTACTTTCTTGGGATTCAATACCTAAACATCCGAGCTGACCCCTACAGGTATGTAGAGAATCAGCCTGATAGTGTAAGTATAGCACTGGCTTTAGCTTATATACGAAAATCCTCGTGATTGGTCTCCTTTAAAGGGTTTTTCTCACAAAGTTCATTTTAAATCTATAGATCTTGGAAATATAATACATTTCTACAATTGGATGTGTTTATATAAAATGTTCCTGTGCTGAGATAATCTTACATGTGTGTCACTGCTATGTACTGTGTAATGGCCATGTCTGACCATGCAGGGACATGGACTGATCATACCACATCTCCGTGGCAGGGGAGAAAGCAAGAGTATACAGACATTACAAAACAGGATCATTACAAAACAGGATCAAGAAGGGCACGGGAATGCTTTACCTCACAAAAAGAATCAACTGTGATCCCATGTCTGTATACTCTTTTGAGTCCTCCCCTGCCCAGGAGATGTGGTATGATACACCAAGATTTAACTCTATTCGCAAGTAAGCTAGATATGCCAAATTGTTTGCAGCTTTATCATGTCTTTGTGGATGTCAATCAAGTCAGGGTAATGCTTTTTGAAGATCTGGGAGAAGTTTGGGCTCATTTGCAGCACATTCAAAAATAACTTTTTACAATCTAAAAACCTTATATTAGACTACAAAACCACTTTGGACATATATAACATTATGGTGGCTGTTTGAAACAGTTAAGGTGATATTACACCATAGACAGTAACTCTCATCTCTCTTGACTCCTCCGTTGGACACTTGTAAATGCTTGGACACGTATTCATGTGACACATACATATATGAATATGTGGCCAAGCATTTACGAGTGTTCAACGAGAAGAGGAAAAGCTGCTGCCAGACATCTCTGGCGGTAGCACATTTCCAAGGAGAGCAGAAGGAATAGATACACATACGATGGACAAAAGTCAGGTTTTACCTACTTTAGTCTGATTTGTATAGACTTTAATTCTGAAAACCTGATGATCTGTACTTCTTGTGGGTAATCCCTAAAGTCTATCAATCACATTTAAAATGAATGACTTATCTGAATAATCAATATTAATGTACTTTAGACTAAAGTTCGAAGAACCTGACAATTTTAAGTGATCATCTGATAGATTAGAAGAGGCTCTGTCGCGGGCGGGGAGGAGGGTGTCAGCACACCGCGCTCACCCCTTCTGCTCGGGTCCGGCAGCTGCTCAGTGGTGGCTCGAGCTGTGGGCCGGATCCCGGGGTTTCTCGAGCGACACTCCTCGCCCGTGAGTGAAAAGGGGATTTGGGTGTTGGGATATGGTTTATTGTCCGTGACGCCACCCACGGTTGTGGTGATTGAGTGTACACCACCGCTGCTCTATATGGGGATCCCGGGGATGGTGAGGCGGAGCAGCCAGTTGTTGTGTTGCCCATCCGTGGGTAGGGGTTGGTGATCCCGGGGCCCAGTGGGGTGCAGGGGCGCAGGGGCAGCGCTGTGCCTTACGGCACTGAGGTACTCACTCAGCCAGTAAACACGACACAGTTCTCGGTAAACAAACGGTTGGTTGGACGGGTCCCTCGGACGGTTCACGGTGCTGCGGTTCCCTGCAGTTAGCGGTGACGGTCTCTTCCCTGCACCTTTGAAATGTCTGTTTGGTAGCGGTGGATTCCCACCGGTTACCCGCTCCCCGACTACAATCTGTGCCGGAGGAGCTCCACACTTTGCCCGCAGGCGCCGGCCCTGGGAAACTGGTGCCTTGGCGGTGGCGGTGTTTCCCCGTTGTGGTTGGACCTTTGCCGTCAATCAGGACTTGCTTGTTGGGGGATCTACGTCCCCTTCACTAACGGATTTGGCAATTTTCAGCGACTCCTAGCCTTGCCGGGATCCGAAAGCCCCTGCCTTTGTGCTGACTGCCCTTTGTATACTGCTCCAGACCCCCGGGTACACACAGCCTCCGTGATCCTTCCAGCAACCTCCAGACAGTCCCACTGCAGACCTTCACCGCCGTCTGCTGACCTTGCTGATTCCGTCTGGGCACACAGCCACAGACCAACTTCAGGCTTTCTGTCACTTTCTCTGCTGTTTCGCTCCACTCTAGCTCCCTCCTGAGCTACACTCCTCACACCAGGCCTGTCTGGGCTCCACTTTCACTCCTTTCACTTCCTCCTCCTAAACTCAACCCCCCGAACTTCCTGCCTCCAGAGCTGTGTACTCCTTGGTGGGCGGACACCAACCGCCTGGCTCCACCCCCTGGTGTGAATCATCAGCCTCTGGAGGAAGGCAACAAGGATTTGTGGGTTAGCTGGTGTATCTACAGGGAATGTGGGGTGCGTGTGTGTTGTTACCTGTGTCCCCTGGCTTGCCCAAGGCGACACATTCCCCCTTAGCAAAACGCAGACCGTCCTCGGGCTGCCCGTCCAACACCGGTTTTATTTTCCTTTTGTTTTCTGTAAATGTAAAAGGTATAACATGGTAAACGGTCAATTATGTACATTTTTAATCATAACTCTTCCCAAGACGGGAGGCACATTTCTTTTAACGTTACAAACGGTTTACGGTTACGGTTTCCGCTCTCTCCCACCCAAGCAACCTGGCCCTGATGCTGCCCCTAAAACCCAGGCAGCACCCCTTGACCCACAGTCCAGCACAAGTTACCCGAGCGGGATCTGTCCTTCCCTCCAGAGGGTAGCCACCGGTTCCTTTGGTGGCTGGGCCCTAGCCTGCTCTGCTCAGGGCCCTCCCTCCAACCTGCCTCTCCGGAGGCGGCATGGCGGAAAACGGTAACGGTAAACAACATATTTACAAGCCACTTAACGTTTGTGGTGCCCTGCAAGTTCACGGGCTTGTCCATGGATAGTTCCCATGCAAAACTTAAACGGTCCCCACGGGGACAACGGTGCCGGCTCCAGCCGGTTCAATCACAAGCAATCAGGTAAATCTTCGGTTATTATCATTTCCTTATCATTTTCAACTTTTTAAACTTTTCAAACTTAAACTCAGTGGTGGTCCCAATGGGGACTGGACAACGGTGCTCCGCTGCCCTACTCCGGATATTCAGCTAACGCAGCTCCCTCCCCCTCCACCAGCATATCCAACATGCACTGACATGCCTGCGGTGACAGGGGCACCCGGTACCCATTTCCACCGGTACACGGGGCATGAACGACCACTGGGGCTCCTACATAGTGGGAACGCTCACTTGCTCCTTCAACTGCAACAGGGGACCCGGAGCTGGGGCAGGAGTCGTCATCTCTTGTTTCTGCGTCAGGCGGGTTGCCGCCAGCTGTCGCAGCCTCCCGGCCTCCAACATCCAGCACTTCAGCCCCTTCTGCGGTAGCACGGAGCAGCAGATTAGGCGAGCTGACATTAAGGCGCCTCATAAGTAACGGCAACGGTGATGCATAGGCCGAGACTAGGCCGGGCCCCTCAGCCGCAGCGGCCGGTCCTGGTAGGACATAGGGACGTGGGTCACCAGTCAGTTCTGCTGCATCCATTCCCCCTCCGTACCTCGGGGCAGCTGTAAGCAGCTCCTCCACCTCGTTGGTCCACTGCTCCATCATCCGGAAGGTCTGATCCTGTTGACGCTGGTGGAACTGCATCACCCGGGCCTTCATCCAGGCCACGGTCTCGGGCTCAGGGTCTGGCACAGTCTCTACTGGGACTTCCGGCACCATGTTGTTAAGGGGTCGCGGTTCCAGCGGTTCCCCTTGGTACACTTCAGGGCCGTCTTGGACGTCTGCAGCCGGCTGGTCCGCCGAAGCGGCTGGGCAGGGTATCGCTACCGGTTGGGTAGGTAGCGGGCCTAATGGCGGTGCGGCAGCAGCCATTACGAGTAGCAGGGAGAGAGGCAGGGTGAGCGGAAGCCGGCCGGGCCATCAGCTCCAATGGCCGATCCCTCAGGAATACAGGGGCGTGGGTCGCTTACCCGCTCCTCCAAATCCTCTTCTGCCTCGCGTCTCCACATAGCAGCCACCACATCCGCCATGTCGGTCTCCCACTCCTCCAGGAGGAGTTGCATATGAGCCTGCAGACGGTTACTCAGCGGGACGGTCCGGTCCCTCAACCACGTCGCCGTGCCAGGCGCGGGGGCTTCCTCGTTGTGAGCAGGGTTTTGCATCTTGACAACGAGGTCTTCCAGGAACCCAATATCGCTGCAGAGTCCTGGCGTCCCTGCTTTTATAGCTGCAACTACATGCGTCCAGCCGCCATCGCGTCCCCCTTAGCTCTTTCCGGCCCCTCCTCTCTCGGGGCGGGGTTTTGGCCTTCGCGCCTTTACTGCTCGAGAAGACGCTCGAGCGGGAACTTTTCGCACCAAAGATGGCGACTTCTGAAATTTTTCTGCCGGATACCTCCGGCGGTATCAAGGCGCACCTCTACCAGACGGCAGAGCGGTAAGATCCTGTTCGTGACGCCAAGTTGTCGCGGGCGGGGAGGAGGGTGTCAGCACACCGCGCTCACCCCTTCTGCTCGGGTCCGGCAGCTGATGAGTGGTGGCTCGAGCTGTGGGCCGGATCCCGGGGTTTCTCGAGCGACACTCCTCGCTCGTGAGTGAAAAGGGGATTTGGGTGTTGGGATATGGTTTATTGTCCGTGACGCAACCCACGGTTGTGGTGATTGAGTGTACACCACCGCTGCTCTATATGGGAATCCCGGGGATGGTGAGGCGGAGCAGCCAGTTGTTGTGTTGCCCCTCCGTGGGTAGTGGTTGGTGATCTCGGGGCCCAGTGGGGTGCAGGGGCGCAGGGGCAGCGCTGTGCCTTACGGCACTGAGGTACTCACTCAGCCAGTAAACACGACACAGTTCTCGGTAAACAAACGGCTGGTTGGACGGGTCCCTCGGACGGTTCACGGTGCTGCGGTTCCCTGCAGTTAGCGGTGACGGTCTCTTCCCTGCACCTTTGAAATGTCTGTTTGGTAGCGGTGGATTCCCACCGGTTACCCGCTCCCCGACTACAATCTGTGCCGGAGGAGCTCCACACTTTGCCCGCAGGCGCCGGCCCTGGGAAACTGGTGCCTTGGCGGTGGCGGTGTTTCCCCGTTGTGGTTGGACCTTTGCCGTCAATCAGGACTTGCTTGTTGGGGGATCTACGTCCCCTTCACTAATGGATTTGGCAATTTTCAGCGACTCCTAGCCTTGCCGGGATCCGAAAGCCCCTGCCTTTGTGCTGACTGCCCTTTGTATACTGCTCCAGACCCCCGGGTACACACAGCCTCCGTGATCCTTCCAGCAACCTCCAGACAGTCCCACTACAGACCTTCACCGCCGTCTGCTGACCTTGCTGATTTCGTCTGGGCACACAGCCACAGACCAACTTCAGGCTTTCTGTCACTTTCTCTGCTGTTTCGCTCCACTCTAGCTCCCTCCTGAGCTACACTCCTCACACCAGCCATGTCTGGGCTCCACTTTCACTCCTTTCACTTCCTCCTCCTAAACTCAACCCCCCGAACTTCCTGCCTCCAGAGCTGTGTACTCCTTGGTGGGCGGACACCAACCGCCTGGCTCCACCCCCTGGTGTGAATCATCAGCCTCTGGAGGAAGGCAACAAGGATTTGTGGGTTAGCTGGTGTATCTACAGGGAATGTGGGGTGCGTGTGTGTTGTTACCTGTGTCCCCTGGCTTGCCCAGGGCGACACAGCTCCCACCCACACTAGAGCGACTGAGGTTTGGTGGAAGGGGGAGGAAAAATCCGGCTTCTTGAATTTTAATGGATTTGTTCTCCCTGGAGATTAGGCGTTGCTAAAAGTGTGTGGCAAGCACAGGAGTGGTCAGCCTTTGCATATGCATGATTCAGGAAGGAATGAATAGGGGGTTTTAAAATTGGCAAGTGTAAAACACCATCATCCATCAGCTGTATCAACCTCATGGATTACACTGGTCTACACACTTTGTAGTTGCTTAGTATATCAGCTTTGTTGCTTTTACTTCAATGTCGCAATCACGCACCAGTATAAATAAAGAGAGCACAGCGCTTGCTGCTGCACTGCAGACAATTGCTGAAACAATCCTAAAGATAAACCTTACAATTTAAATAAGTGGATAGCCACTTTTAAATAACCAAACTTATGTACAAATAAAGTGATAGTGGGAAATGACATGTCAAATCAAGATACACTGAAACACTAAATACTTTTACAGATCCTCCAAGGATAAATGTTGAAATATCCTGAATGATGGAATATACAGTTAGGTCCAGAAACATTGACAAGTTTTGGCATTTTAGCGGTTTACAAAAACATACTCAAGATACAGGTATATAATCAATATGGGCTTAAAGTGCCGACTCAGGTTTAATTTCAGGGTGTTCACTACCTAATTGGAGTAAGGGTTTAGAAATTACAGCTATTTAATTCAAAGAGACCAAAAGTAATTGGACAATTCTCAAAAGCTTTTTAAAGTCTGGCAGCGAGACCTTTATGCGCACAGCCATGATTTTTACTTACCACCGCCCCCACCGGAAGTCATGTGCGTGATCACGTGACTTTCGGTGGTTGCCATCGTAGCACAGGGTCATGTGATGATGCCTGCAGCTATGAAGTATCACTTTCGTTTTCCCTCGGCCGGGGGCAGAGAGAAACAGGAAGTGACTGAATCTGCGGTTTACAGCTGTATAGCTGTGATCAGCAGATAGATAAGAGCGATCGGATTGCTGATCACTATAGCCCCCTAGGGGCTGTGTGTGTATGTGTATGTGTGTGTATGTATGTCCAGGATTGGCATCCGTACCGTCGCAGCTACAGTCACAAAATTTTGCACACTCACACTTCTGGACCCCGAGAGCATCATAGGCTATGTTTATGAGGGGATATTTTAACCCCGCTGTTTACAGTTATTCACCAAAAAACCTGCCTCCATTAAAGTGAATGGAGCTGGGAGCCACAGTGCAGCCAGAACTTCAGAAGAATGTGCAGCCACGCCCTTATATGGAATGTTGGCGTGTCACAATGCAGCCAGGGAAAGAGACAGACACAGACAGGGAAAGAGGCAGACACAGACAGGGTAAGAAACAGACATAGACAGGGTAAGAGACAGACACAAAGAGACAGACACAGACAAAGAGAACGACTGACAGGGAAAGGGACAGACAGGGAAAGAGAGGGAAAGAGACAGACAGGGAAAGTAACAGAGATAGATAGACAAACAGGGAAAGAGACAGACAGACAATGAGATAGAGAGAGAGAGAGACACACAGAGAGATATATACAGAGGGAGAGACAGACAGAGAATGGGAGAGAAACAGAGAGATAGTTACTATCCTGGGGAGTGGCGGGTGCTATGTTGTGAGGCGAAATTTTAACCCTGCTCGTTCCAATTTACCAATCAATTTTGCCCCTATCTACATAATGGGGAAAAAGTGAAACGAAAAGTGTTGGGGGCAAATTGACAGCTGCCAGATGTGAACAAGGGGGACTTAAAAAATGAGGCGATGGCGCCAAAGAGTATATACCGTACAGTTACTAAGGTGGGGCCCCGACATGGAATACTCACCAGACTCGGGGATATGAACACACACACAAAATGCGCCACACACTACCACGTACTTGAACACATATACCACCCTCAGCACACATTTCACCACACATACACCAACCTCGCCACATAATCGCCCTAAAACACACACAAGTCTGGTATTATCCTTCAAAAATAAAAGTCTGATTAATAAGCAGCCAAACTACAATAACAACAAATGTACCATATAGGAAATACGGCAGCTGTCAGTCACATGACCTGTCGATATTGTGTATGTGTGAGCTAATATATACTGTCCGGGGGAGGGCTTTCTGTTGCCTGGAGATTTATCAGGCTGCCAATAGCAACCAATCACAGCCTAGCTTCTATTTTGCTACAGTTAATTAATCTGAGCTCTGATTGGTTAATATAGGCAACAATTTAATAATTACATTTCTATCTATTTGTTTTGTGGTTTTTGTGTGCAGAATACATTTTTGTTAGTACATTCTATTTTGTTAACAGCAGTTATTAACCTGGGCGAAGCCGGGTAGTACAGCTAGTATATATATATATATATATATATATATATATATATATAGATAGATAGATAGATAGAGAGAGAGAGAGAGAGTAGCTCAGAGGAAGCAGAGATACAGCAGTTCTATACTCAATGTAAATTCCAGTTTAATTAGATTCAAAGGCAAGTTTATATAGACCGGCAGACAAAAGAGTGACCAGTATTTAGGGTGACCTTTACATGATGCACAATAGATGTATCCTGGAGTCATGCAGGGCTAGTACAGAACTTGTTCTTCGAAGTTGGGGATGCCTGAACAAAAGTCTATGCACATTGAAAGGGAACAAGAAGGAAGACATGAAAGACAAAATGATTTCCTTCACAAAAACCAAGTACAGGATCTTGGTGCATCAAGCCGTGGCCAAATATTTAAGTGAACCTTCCCACCTGCATGTTTTCCATCCATTTCTGCCCAGTCGGATTCTATAAAGACAGAGCTGTCAAATAAAGAAGAAAGTGGGAAGGGGTGGAGGAGAAAGGTTTGGAAACTCATAGATTTATGCAATAGATTGTTAAAAGATAATTTCTAACTTATAAAATGATGTCATATTGCTAGGATGTGCTATGACTTTGTGAATATTATGGGACCAACATCTTTCAGCGTTATTAGTTCTGGGAACAAATAAACCTTAGCAACAAGTGATGCATCCCCTTTAACTTGCAGATCATGTATGGCCATAACAAGCTTGTGTGTAATCAGTCTTATCCTCATAAGGACAAAACCAGTTTTGTACCTAATGACCCGGCCATTTTTTGCAATTCTGACCAGTGTCATTTATGAGGTTATAACTCTGGAATGCTTGAGCAGATCTTGGTGATTCTGAGATTGTTTTTTCATGACATATTATGTACTTCATGATAGTGGTAAATTTAGGACAATAAGTTTTGCTTTTATTTGTGAAAAAAATTGGAAATTTGATGAAAATTTTGCAATTTTCAAACTTGTAATTTTTATGCCCTTAAACCAGTGAATTATGTGACACAAAATAGTTAGTAAATTACAGTTCCCACATGTCTACTTTACATCATCACAATTCTTGAAATAACATTTTTTGGGGTTATGAAGTTAGAAGAGGTCAAAGTTTATAAATTTCTCACTTTTTCAAAAAAATTAACAAAATCACTTTTTTAGGGACCACATCTTATTTGAAGTAACTGTGAGAGGCGTAGGTGACAGAAAATACACAAAAGTGAACCCATTCGAAAAACTGCACCCCTCAAAGTACTCAAAACCATATCCAAGAAGTTTATTAACCCTTCAGGTGCTTCACAGGAACTAAAGTGATGTGGAATGAAAAAAATAATTTTTAAAATGTTGCCTCCGCCGCAATTGATTCACTTTTAAAAGAAATAACACAACAAGATGGATCCCAAAATTTGTTCCTCAGATTCTTCTGAGCGCGCTGATACCCCACATGTTGTCAGAAACCTCTGTTTGGACAAATGGGAGGGAACAGAAGGAGCAATATTTGAATTTTGGAAAAGAAATTTGACTTAACTAGATTGCGGGCACCATGTTGCATTTGCAGAGCCCCTTAGGTACCTAAACAACAGAAACCGCCCACAAGTGACCACATTCTGGAAACTAGACACATGAAGGATTTTATCTAGGGGCATAGTGAGCATTTTGAACCTACAGGCACTTCACAGAATTTGATAATATTAGGCCATCATATTGAAAATATTCATTTTTTTTTCACAAAAATGTTGATTTAGCACCAAATTTCTCACCTTTTCAAGAGGTAACACCAACAAATGGCCCCACAGTTTGTTACCCACTTTCATATGAGCATTTAGTCAGAAAGTTCTGTTTGGACAAATCGGAGGGCTCGGGAAAAAATAGGAGCAATATTTGAATTTTGGAAAGAAAATTTGGCTGAAAAAGATTGCGGGGACTAAGTTGCATTTGTAGAGCCCCTGAGGTACCTAAATAGCAGAAACCCCCATAAGTGACACCATTTTGGAAACTAGACCCCTCAAGGAAATTAACTAGATATTTGGTTAGCACTGTAATCACCCTGGTGCTTCACTGAAGTGTATAACATTGAGCTGTGAAAATAAAAAAAATACCACAGAAAAATTACAACAAAATTGTTACTTCAACCAGACAGATTTTCTTTCCACAAGGGTAACAGAAAAAAATGCACCATAAAAGTTATTGGTCAATTTGTTCTGAGTATGCAGATACCTCATATGTGGTGGAAATCAACTGTTTGGGCACATGTAAGGACTCGAAAGGGAAGGAGCGCCATTTGACTGTAAAATTGGCTGGAATATTAGTGGACGCCAATTTTGCGTTTGGAGCACCCCTGAGGTGCCTAAACAGTAGAGTTCCCCCACCTGTGACCCCATTTTGGAAACTAGACCCCTCAAGGAATTTATCTAGACATTTGCTGAGAACCTTGAACCCCTCTGTGCTTCACAGAATTTTACGACGTTCAGCGGTTAAAATAAAAAAAACAAATTTTTACGACAAAATTGTTACTTCAACCAAATAACTATTTTTCACAAGGGTATCAGGAAAAAAATGTACCATAAAATGTATTGTGCAATTTCTCCTGAGTACGCTGATATCTCACATGTGATGGAAATCAACTCCCAAACAATTCATGCTCCCAAACATTATTAACCTGCAGATATACAGTATATCACAAAAGTGAATACTATTATTATTATTATTATTAATAATAATATAGAGCTACAATGTTGTTTTGCTTTCTTACTAAAAGTGTGGATTCTGGGAGAGAATTATTCTTCCTAGGAGCCACTGGCTTTCAGCTATGGGATGAACACTGAGGGTCTACAGTCATTGCTCACAGCATTGTGATTGGCAGCTGTAAGTACCTACAGTATATCACAAAAGTGAATACACCTCTGACATTTTTGAAAAAAAATTTGTTATATCTTTTCATGGAACAACACAAAAGATATGACACTTTGATACAGTGTAAAGTAGTCAGTGTACAGCTTGTATGACAGTGCAGTGAGTGTGGACGTGTGAACCCGCTAGACTGCAGCGGAGCTGCGGTGGCTGACCACAAGCAGGACATAGAAGAGCATAGATGGTGAGCAATAAACAAGGTTTATTGATAATCCTTAAACAGGAAAGGAGTGCGAGAGTGACCGGGAGAGGCTCCACTGGACCATGCACCGGACTTCCCTGGAGGAGTAACCTGGGGCAAACCCCTATACACGGGCTCTCCGGTCTAGCACCAGGGGGCCTAAATGCACAATCTCCGAGACAGTGGTTATGACTCACCGCGTCACAGGGAAAGAGCAAAGTCTCTGGTTAGCATGCCCAGACAGAGGCACAGCACAACGTGCAAAGACACGGCAAACGTGAAAGTTCAGTGGAAGTAGCTCCTCCGGATGCAGCACAGCTGATACAACAAGGCTCTGTGGACGTGGAACCGTAAGTGAAGCTTGACACCAATAAGGAGGCACAGCTTATGGGTCCTTTTGGCAACAAAGAAGCAGCGGTTCTGGAGGCACAGCAAACACAAGTAAATCTAAGGATAGGAAATGACACATTTGTAAGCGTCACAGGAAGGAGGTATGCAGCGCGACCCCTACACTGACAACATACCTAAGGCTAGAAAATGTTGCACAAGCACTTACCATAAGGGGAGAGTGCTTTATGTATACAGGGCTGCTCAGCAATAGGCTAGGAGGGAATTGCACTCAAAACAGCTCAGTACTAACAGGACCTGCGATGATGTCAGACGGAGGGGAGGGGTCAGAGATCACATGATCCTTAGTGCATGCAGGACTCTGCAGTGTCACTAAGAGTGCAGGAGAGCTGGGAACGAGCAAGGGTTGTGTCAGTTCACTGGAAACGGTAAGTACAGAACAGACAGAAGCCGATCCACCCCTGGTGACGCTGCGGAGACACCCCTGGTCTCCATGGCCAGCAGGAACCAGAGTGACAGTGCTTGGGGATGGCACAGGATGGGGTATGACATCTCTAAGTAACTCAATATAGAGCCATTAATGTCTAAACTGCTGGCAACAAAAGTGAGTACATACCTAAGTGAAAATGGCTGAATTGTGCCCAAAGTGTCAATATTTTGTGTGGTCACCATTATTTTCGTGTACTGTCTTAAATCTCTTGGGCATGGAGTTCACTAGAGCTTCCAGGAGCCTCTGGAATCCTTTGATGACATCACAGAACTGTTGGCTGTTAGAGACCTTGTGCTCCTACGCCTTCCATTTGAGGATATTCCACAGATGCTTAATGGGGTTTAGATATAGCACCTTTACTCTCAAATCTTTAGCCATGCAGTGGTCGTGTTGGAGGTGTGATTGGGGTCGTTATCATGTTGGAATACTGCCCTGTGGCCCAGTTTCTGAAGGTAGGGGATCATGCTCTGTTTCAGTATATCACAGTATATGTTGGCATTCATGGTTCCCTCAATGAATTGTAGCGCCCTACAGGCAGTAGCACTCATGCAGCCCCAAATTACGCTGAGCTTGTGCACTCAACTTCCTTGGGTGATCATGGAGAGGCTTGTACTGAGTGGAACTTGTCTTGTTAAACTGCTGTATGGTCTTGGCCACTATGCTACAGCTCCGTTTCAGGATGTTTGCAGTCTTCTTATAGCCTAGGTCATCTTAATATGGAGCAACATTTATATTTTTTCAGATCCTCAAAGAATTCTTTCTCATGAGGTACCATTTGAACTTCTAGTGACCAGTAGGAGAGAGTGTGTGAGCGATAACACCAAATGTAACACACTTGATCCCCATTCACACATGAGACATTGTAACAATAATGAGTCACAAGACTTCGGGGAGAGAAAATGGGTAATTGTGCACAATTTGGCCATTTTCATTTAGGGGTATAATCAGTTTTGTCTCTAACATCCACCATTTCCATGATGTAGCCATGGAGGAGTAGAAAAGGATTCCAGTGTTAACCTGTGACGCTCTAGTGAACTCCAAAGTGAGCTAAGGCAGTGCTTGAAAATAATGTTGGCCACACAAGATCTTGACACTTTGGGTACAATTTGGCCATTTTCACTTAGGGGTGTACTCACACTTGTTGCCAGTGGTTATATATTAATGGTTGTCTTTTGAGTTATTTAGAGGACACATCAATTTACACTGTTATACAAGTTGTACACTGACTACATTACATTGTATCAAAGTGTCATATATTCAGTCCTGTCCCATGAAAAGATATAATAAAATATTTACAAAAATGTGAGAGCTGTACTTACGTTTGTGATATACTCTAGGTACTTACAGCTGCCAATCACAATGCTGTGAGCAATGACTGTAGACCCTCAGTGTTTGCCCTATAGCTGAAAGCCAGTGGCTCCTGGGAGGAATAATGTTAATTTTCTCCCAGAATCCACACTTTTAGTAAGGCAGCAAAACAACATTGTAACATAATAATAATAATAATAATAATAATAATAATAATAATAATAAGTATTCAGCTCTATTTCTTCAGATTAATTTTATATCTGCAAGTTAATACCATTCAACGTGACAGGTTCCCTTTAAGAAGATTTCACATTCCTGATTATGGGAATGTTACTTCTTATTATGGCTGTAATGCCAATAATACATTTTATAATTAGGAATATGTTTTAAATACTTAAATAAATATAAGTATCAGTTTATTGAAAATAATACTAAATATTAATTACTACAATTTTTTTTCTGTCACTGAAATTAGTGATCACATTATACAGAAACAATAAAGAGAACCAATATGAGCAAATGAAAGCAGTAGTGTAGATGCCTGGGAGCTGTCATAACAGGTGGATGTCTTCCGCAAGATCTGCATTGGGTTTATTTAAATAAGGGCTTTAGGGCAGCTTTGCTGGTAAGGACAAGTGCTCAGGAATTCTGGAAAATGGTATATGCTTTATTTTTAAACTCCACATTATAATTATTTTTATATTTTATACTATAAATACAATACAGTCATAAAAAAACAAAGTACACCCACTTTAAATTCCTTGGTTTTATGTATCAGGACATGATAAGACATCATCCGACCATAAGAAGGAAGGTAAATAGAATCTCATATGGACAACAACACATGATAAATGACACCTTGATTTATTTTGACAAAATCTAGGTCAAAATGCAGAAGCAGTTTCTGAAAAAATTAAGTATGACTAATAGCTTATAGAACCACTTTAAGCAATAATAACTTGACATAATCGTTTTCTGCACAACTTTAGCAGTCAATCACATCGCTCAGGAGGTATTTTGCCTATTCTTCTTTACAACGTTGTTTAAGTTAATTGAGATTTGCGAGCATGGTGTTAATTTCAGCAATCTTAAGGTCCGATTACACCATTTCAATTAGGTTGAAGTATGTAGTCTGACTAGGCCATAAGCACCTTGATTCTTTTCTTTTTCAGTCATTCAGGTAAAGCTGGTATGCTTAGGATCATTGCCATCCTGTTTCATGGCTCAGCTGTAGCCAAGCTTTAGGCCAGAGTCACACTTGCAAGTGAGTCGCGTGAGTCTCGCATCGCATCACCTGCCACAGGTGGTTCTGGAGTGGCCATCTCAGTCTCCTGACCTCAATATCATTGAGCCACTCTGGGGAGAACTGAAGTGTGAAAATCATGCAAGGAAGCCCAGGAATTTACAGCAACTGGATGTTTTTCGCAAAGAAGAATGGGCAGCTTTACCATCTGAGAAAATAAAGAGCCTCATCCACAACTACCACAAAAGACTTCAAGCTGTTATTGATGTTAGAGGGGGCAATACACGGGATTAAGAACTGGGGCATGTGAACTTTTGATCAGGGTCATTTGGATGTTTTTGTTTGTCATTATGATTTAAAATGAGAAAACACAGTAGTTTGACAATAATTGGCTTCACCCAAACGCTAACCATGAGTGGAAAAAAAGATTTTGTGTTATCATTCATATTCTCTGAAAAAAGGCCAAGAAAGCAAAAAATCTTCCACGGTATGTAAACTTTTAAGCACAACTGTAACTTGGAACAGGGGCACCTACACTGGCCTTAGGGCTAGGCTGGACCTAGCTGTTCCTGTTCCCAAAGATATGTCAAATGGTGACGATGTTTGAAAAGCCTTCTTAACCCTAGCTCTTGAATAGCCCTGGTCTATACCCCCTCTCCTTCACCCCTGGGAGGGCCAGGACAGGACTAGTTTTATCACACACAAATATACAGACAGGAAAAAAAAAAAACTCAACTCACTCCACACACACACACACACACACACACACGCACACGCACTTGCGCACACACACACACACGCACACACACGCACACACACACGCACACACACACGCGCACACACACACGCACACACACACGCACACACACACACACACACGTAAGACAATACATACTATGTAGGAAATAAAGTATCAGAGAGGAAATAAAGAGACAACAAGTTTATTTCAACAACACACCAAATAACGCACACGAGATCACGAGAACAGATTCACCACAGCACAAGGACCGGTATCGCAAAGTGAAGCTATAATCGGCATGGAGAAACAGTTTCCACCATCTTTTAAAGAGCATAAGCGGTTGTTGTTGGTCTCCAGTAACCTGTGGCCCAAGTAGCAATCCACAGGCAAGCAGAAATTAACTCCTTCTTGACTGATCACTAATAAGCACAAAATTGATCGACAACCAACTGACTGTGCAACTCAAAAGCACCAGGTGAGCAGGGTCATTAGTTGCCATTATATTCAGTGAGTGTAGAGCTTAACACCGTGTGACATGCCCACTGAACATTTAATAATTTCCCCTGAGTCCTCCCCATGTACAGCCCCCTATGCACAGAATTATGCTCCCACACTATATAAAGACTCCAAACACCAGAGACATAACTAGAGTCTAATGGGCCCTAGTGCAAGATTTCGATCTGGCCTCCACAATTCCCACCCAACTGCATGCTTCTAAGATGCATCGGCCCTAGTAGCTTTCTAAATCCTATAAAGACATATGGGTTGCCCCACTTCCAATTTCATTGCAATAATGTCCCCCATCCTGTACTAATGTCCCTTATCCCGAGCCCCTTTGAGGTATATATACACCCCATCCTGGTATTTATTTTCCCCTTCCTGGTATATATGTGCCCATCCTGGGGCCATCATGGTATATATGTCCACCATCCTTGTAAATTTGTCCCTCACCCTGGGACCATCCTGCCATATACTGTACCCAAGCCTGGTATATTTGTACCCCATCCTGGCTCCACCAAGGTATACAAGTCCCCTCTTCTGGTATATCTGCCACCCTTCCTAGGCTCATCACAGAAAATATGTCCCATCCTGATATCCTGATATATACGTCTCCCATCTTGGTATATATGATCCGCATCCTGGGCCCATTCTGATAAATATGTTCTAATGTTGGTATCTATGTCTTCATCCTCATACATCTGTCCCCATCCTGGTTCCATCCTGATTATATATATATATATATATATATATATATATCATGCTGGACTCACCCAGGTATATATGTCCCCCATTCTGGTTTATCTCCCCCCATCCTCAAACCCTTCTTGGTATATTCCATCCTAGTATATATGTCCCCCATCCTGGTATATATCTGCCATCTTGGTATATATGTTTCCTGTTCTACATTAATAAATACCCAAACCATCATATACTCAACTAATCCATGATCCAGGGCTTTCCTAAGGGTTCCAGTGTGGGAAAATCATTGCAATATCTTCACACATTCAGGACATCAGATTCTCAGCACTGTACAATGACGTCACCTAGCTGGGACTCTGCTGTCCTGTGTATGTTCTATCATCCTTTTGTTCTATATAGAGATGAGCGATCCTTCCAAGGATCAGATTGGTTCAGGATCACCAAGCTCTCCCTAGATCATTGATTGGATCAGCGTCCTAGCTGATCTGATCGTCGATCCTAGCTGAACCCATTAAATTCAATGGGAGCCAAAAGTGATGTGTTGTAAAATTGTGTAGGGAGCTGTAAGAGAAAGAAAATAAAAAAGGGTTAAAGCATTATAAACTTACCAGGCCCCATGGCTGCAGCGCTACTTCCGGGGCCGAATTATCTCTCATCTATATTCACTACTTTCTCTTCATCCATTTAGGTTCGCACTGAGCTAATTTTCTCTTACGGTTACCACCCCGAGAACTTCCACTAATACTGTCAATGCCCCGCACCTCGAGTAAGGAGGGATCACACTTGTGGTGTACCTTAAAGTGCCTCAGCAAGGTTTTAAGAAGAGTGATGTCATCAATTATTTTTGCCGCCTCTATATCTCGAACGTGCTCCCTGACCCTCACGTGGAACTCACGAGACATGAGCCCCACATAGATCAGGGAGCACGGGCACCGCGCATAGTATGTCACATAAGAGATGTTACATGTGATATATTTTCTGATATCAAAAGACCTGGACCCGTCTGAGGTGGAGAAGGACTATGTTTTTGCATGCAAGGCAATGGCCACATTTGTAGCACCCAATCAGTGGACCCCTCGTATCAAATTGATTCTGGGCAGGGGGTACGTAGTGGCTCTCAACTAGAATGTCCTTAAGGTTTTTTGCATGCCGTACTGTCACTAGGGGGGTGGCGGTAAGAAAATCCAATAAGACTGGGTCCATCATAAGGACTGGCCAGTGTCTCTTGAGATTTTCCCACATAGCATCCCACCCATGGTTATAAGTCCCGAAGAAGCGTGGACCAGACTCTGAAGGTGTTTCCCTTGGAGGCATATGAGAGCAGCTGAGACCTGGGAGTGTGTTTGGCCCGTAAGTATCCTCTCTTAATGGACCGGTTACTGTAACCCCCGTCCTGGAAGCGGCATTTGAGAGCGGCAGACTGATGTTCGAAGGTGGCCTGGGAAGAGCAGATCCGCCTCATCCTCAGAAACTGGCCAGTCGGTTTGGCCCGGATAGTGGAGGGGGTATGAAATGACAAAGCATGCAGTAGTGCATTGACAGATGTATCTTTCCTGTAGACGTCGGTCTCAATAGTACGCCCTGGTCCGATCATGATTTTAACATCCAGGAAGTCAACGCAGCTACTGCTATGCTGGTAGGTCAATTTGATATTAAATTTGTTCTTGTTAAGTACCCCCATGAATCTCCTGAGTTGCTCCGCCGTGCCCTGCCAAAAAAAAAAAACATCATCTATATATCTCAGCCAGCACTGCACATGGGCGCTGGCCTCCACACCTCCATCACCAAAGACCAACCTCTCCCAGTAGCCCAGGAAGAGGTTGGCATACGAAGGCGCACAGGCCGCGCCCATCGCAGTGCCGCGCCTCTGGAGATAATACCTATTCTTAAAAAAAAAAAATTATGCATAAGGGCAAAGCGGAGCAACTTGAGAATAAGATCCCCCATCCTGCCACACCGATCGAAAAAAGCGGACCGATGCCAGGCCATTCTCATGTCGTATGCTCGTATAGAGACTCTCAACATCCGCTGTGATGATAAATACGGTGTGACCTTAAGGACATTCTAGTTGAGAGCCACTACGTACCCCCTGCCCAGAATCCATGTGATACGAGGGGTCCACTGATTGGGTGCTACAAATGTGGCCATTGCCTTGCGTGCAAAAACATAGTACGCAGTGGGTCCTTCTCCACATCAGGTGGGTCCAGGTCTTTTGATATCAGAAAATATATCACATGTAACACCTCTTATGTGATATACAATGCGCGGTGCCCGTGCTCCCTGATCTACGTGGGGCTCACAAGTCGTGAGTTCCGCGTGAGGGTCAGGGAGCATGTCCGAGATATAGAGGCGGCAAAAACAATTGATGAGATCACTCTTCTTAAAACCTTACCGAGGCACTTTAAGGCACACCACAAGTGTAATCCCTCCTTACTCGAGGTACGGGGCATTGACAGTATCAGTGGAGGTCCAGGGGTGGTAACCTTCAGAGAAAATTAGCTCAGTGCGAAGTTAAATGGATCCATACCCTGGACACACTGGTACCTAAGGGGTTAAATGAGATCATAAGTTTTGCCCCGTTCCTCTGATGGCTTTTCTAAATCCATATCCCACAAAAATTTCTCTTTTCTCAGCTGGCCCCTCCCCTCATTGCTGGTAGTTTTAACTTAGTCTGGACATTCTTAGGCTATGTGCGCACGTTGCGTATTTGCATGCAGGTACGCTGCGATCTGCACTGCAGCGTAACTGCATGCGTCCTGCGTCCCCAGCATAATCTATGAAGATTATTCAGGAGACATGCGCACGTGGCGTATTAGAGCGCAGCGCTTCGGCTGCTGCCCGAAGCGCGCGTTCTAAGAAGTAACATGTCACTTCTTTCTTGCGCTCTGCATGCAGTCCCCGCTCTGTCTATGGGAGGGGCTGCACTCAGAGCGCATGAAATTGGCTTTTTTTTTCATTACGGACTCTTTCTGCAGCGATTTGAAGCGCACGTGTGCTGTTCACATCACTGCAGAAATTTCTGCAGGGACAAACGCTACGTGCGCACATAGCCTTAGGGTTTTAATATTTTAATATCTTTGCATCTTTTTTGATTTTATGTGTTTTTTGGTTCCCCGATTTTCCCTTCCCCCATTTTTTCCTCCTCCTCCTCTCCTTTTGCTCTTGCAAGTTTCATATTAGTGATTTTTTGTCCCTTTTCCCTCCTTATTTTTGTTATCTTTAGTATTTATTTATATCCTGGAGACACATGCTACATATCCCTTTAACTGAGTGATCCTGTCATTGGAATCCGCTTTTGGAAAAAGCAAGAAAAAGAAACACTACAGCGTTGAACTCATATACTGTTTTTGATGCACTTATGTTACATGTAACGCTTTAATATATTGTTATCTCATTATTGTATTCCATATTTCACTCCCACGCTTTATATACTATATATGTGTTCCATGAAGCGCGCCGCGCTTGCCCCGTCTGGTTGCCGGAGTGCTCGCCGTCGCCATGGTGCCCGCGCATATGCAGGAGCGGGATGACGCGTCCCCGCCCCTCACGTGTGTGCGGTCACCTGACGCCGAACTTGGCCCACACTATGACATCGGCAGACGCGGTGACGGGTCACGTGGAAGGATTAGGTATTCGGAAGTGCCCGCATTACTAGTATAAATATTGGAGAGCTGAGGAGGCTCTGCACCCCTCTCCTTCCCTGAAGAAGCCTGGTTGTGGATTGCCTCCAAAGCCTGAAAAACGTACATAGGTAGGATGATGGGGGGATTCTCTGCATGTTAATTCTTGATCATGCATTAGTCACCTTATTTTTGGTCCGCACATGGCACTTAGATTTGGCACACTAGCACTTTAACGTGTTTTTTTGTAGGAGCTCCCTCTCTAATGGTATTGTCTAACCTTATATAGATAAGAGGTTGTTTTGTGTACTCCTTACTTTTTCCCACGTGCTATACTAGTACCTTTATGTGCTGTGACCCATACTGACATACAATCCTTTTGCATGGCCACCTGTTACCTTATGTCTGTTTTTAACCCTTTGTGTCACTTGTGTACTAATAAATGAATTTTGCACCATTTACTCTCTGTTCTCCGGTTTTTGTTATAAATAAATAAAAAAAATGTTGTAGGGTCCCCCCTTTATTGATACCAGCACAGAAAAAGTCATGGCTACAAGTTGCAGCCTCCACCCATGCGCTTATCTTTGCTGTGTATCAAAATAAGAGGAACCGCATGTGGCTTCGTTTTAAATTATTTAAATATATTATTAATTAAAAAAAACGGCATGTAGTCCCCCTTAATTTTGATACCCAGCCATGATAAAGATGACAGCTGGGGGTTGGTATTCTCAGGCTGGGGAGACCCATGCTTATTGGGCCCCCAGTCTAAAAATAGCAGCCTGCGGCTGTCCAGAATTGCTATATCCATTAGATGTGACAGTCCTGGAACTTTACTCGGCTCTTCCCGATTGCCTGGTGCTGTGGCTATAAAAGTAATAAAGGGTTAATGTCAGCTCACAGCTGCCACTAAGCACTAGATTGGTGATGGGTAGGAGTCTATGAGACCCCCCCAACCACTAATCCTATAAGTAAAAAGAAATGAACACAAACAGAAAAATCCTTTATTTAACAAAAAAAATAAAATTCCTCCCTCTCCCACCAATTTATTAACCTCCAAAACACCCAGGTCCAAAATCCACACAACGTCCCACGACGATTCCAGCTCTGCTAGATCTGAAGTCAGAGAGAGAGGCCATAGAACATGTCCACACTCTGTAACTTCAGGCAGAGACTGAGCCACAGCAATTAGCGGTGATGTCACTCAGGTTAGTTGCAGTCACACCTGGAAGATCCCACAGAGGTTCCCACGTCCCTCCACCTGTAATCACAGGTAACCTTACCTCAGGGGACCTGAATGAAGTCTCACTGAGTTTGCAGACCTGCATCTCCTGGCTGAAATCTGGTGCAGACATTTCAAATTTGTACCTCCTGGAACAAAACTACACTTAAATGGTGTCAAAACCGTTTTTGTGCATTTTTTGCCAAGAGATGGAGATTTGGTACTGGAATTATTACACTATATTCCTGCACCGAATCTACACCTCCATCTGGCAAAAAAAAAAAAATCACATCACTACCGCATCATATCGCATGCAGTAGTGATGCATTGTTTTGCCAGGAGGTGTATATTAACTGCAAGAATATGGTGTAAAGATTTTAGCACCAAATCTGCATCTCTTGGCAAGAAAACCCGAAGTTTTCTTCCAGGAGATGCAAGTCTGTGAACTCAGAAAAAGTTCATTGAGGTCCCCTGAAGTCAGCTTACCTGCGGTCTCAGGTGGAGGTCCTTGAGAACCTGAGAACCTCCAGCTGTGACTGCAAATAACCAGAGTGACTTCAACGTTCACAGCGGAGGCTCAGTCTCTGCCTGAAGCTACAGCATGCTGACATGTTTTATTTCTGCATGCTGTTAATTCAGCGGGAATCGTCGTGGAACCTCATGTGGATTACGTCGGAGCTGGGACTTTTAGGTTTAATAAAGTGGTTAATGGGTGTTTTTTTGTATTTTATTTCAAATAAAGGATTTTTTCATTGTTTGTGTTTTTTTCTTTTCATTTACAAGTTAGCAATAGGGGTCTCATAGACGCCTTCCACTACTAATCTAGGGCTTAGTGGCAGCTATAAGCTGCCATTTACCCCTTATTACCCTGACTGGCACTGCACCAGAACAATCGGGATGAGCTGGGTAAAGTGCTGGGACTGTCACATCTAAAGGATGAGACAATCCTGGACAGCTGCAGGCTGCTATTTTTAGGCCCCAGCTGTCGGACTTTATCTTGTCTTGTTATCACAATTAGGGGGATGCGTGCCTTTATTTTTAATTATTTATTTAAATAATAATAATAATGATGATAATAATAATAATAATAATAATAATAAAAAAAACAGCTGCATGCAGTTCCTCTAATTTGATGCACAGACAAGATAAGCGCACGGCTGTGGGCTGCAGCCTATAGCCGTGCCTTTATCCGTACTGGTATTAATAGATGGTTTGACCCTATGCCAATTGTTTTATTTATTTATTTATTTTATATCACGATAGACCCACAGAGTGGGTGTGTGATTCCAACTAATCACAGAAGCTGTATGGAGTTGGGGTCTGACTGCAGTCAATCAGAGGCGCCGGTGGCCAGAAACAGCAGTGAATATGGATGAGGGATAATTATCGACCCCAGAAGTAGCGCTGCAGCTTCGGGGATATTCAATAAGTTTGTGCTGCTTTAACATTTTTGCATTCTTTTTTTACAGTGACCAGTCACAGCTATGCTGTGTGGTGGGCAGGGAGAGGATGTTTTTTGCCACCCAAACATTTACAGATCCTTGTCAAGATCGTCGACAGTAAGTGTCTACTGGGTCTTCAATAGAGCCTCTGATGGTGAAGATTGGTTGAGCTGCTGGTAGTCACCAGGAACCACTCCAGAGCAGTTGCCAGGACTACAAAAGCTGGCTGAAGGGTCTGAAGTGCAGATACGAAGTACAGGAAGAACAAGATAAAGACATGGTCAGACAATTCAAGTTCAGGGCAGGCAGCACAGATTCAATACACAAAGCTGAGGTCAGCATCAGAGCGGTTAGACAGGATGGGTAAACAGGCCGGGTCGATAACAGAAGACAGAATTTGGAGGAATGCATAAACAAGGTGCTAGGAGGCTAGGAACCAATGTTCTAGTAAACAAGGCATGGCCTGATGTATCACCTGCTACCAGGTGATGTTTTGGGGAATCAAAACTTTGCAGGACAGTATGGATACAAATTCCTGCAGACTTTGACCCCTTATGACTCACAACCAGCACAAAGTAAATCAGAGCAATAGTCAGGTACTGGTTGGAGCATAGCAAAACACATGGTGATTAGAGCGGCACTAAGAAGGTGTGCGAATGGCTGGTGTAACATAAGCATAAAAATTCACACATCAATGAATGGGTCCATGAAGTAAACAGACATCAAACCAAACAGATCTCATTTGTGGTACTCCTGAGGCTTCAGTTGCCACAGGGTACTGCACCTCAGCTGATTTGTGGTATTCATCCCGGGTACGGAGGAGGTCATTGCCTGTAATCACCACACTCCCCACAACATACAGTCAGTTGCCCTCCCACTGGGACGGGGTTAGGGTAGGGTCCTGGGGGTGGCCATTACAGGGTATGGGGTCTCCTGCCCACTAGTTCAGCAACCTGGGGGGTGGAGAAAAGACGGTTACTGAGGAGAGAGCTGCGCCATAGCTCCCTCAGGACCGAGGGAAAGCAGGGTGAGGAGCCCTAAACTGCGTGGGTACTGCAAGTCTCACCAGCAGAATCTATAAGACAGGAGATTGCAGGTCTCCTGGTCCACAGAGTACCAGGGGCACAGCAGCATACTAGCGCCAGGAGCCGTGACAATAGAGCGGCAGCAGTAAAGGACTTGCGCTAGCAATACAAGGCATAGGGTCTCAGCATACCTTCAAGCCGCAGGGACCCGCACATCACATCGCAAGTACGAAGAACTCACAGGGAGAAGCACCGGCCCTGACCTCCGAACTATCTGTGATTGGCTGGAGCTCATGACAGCAGAGTCCGGCACTCCAGAGGCGGTGATACTTTAGTGAGCAAATAACTTTGACTGCAACCCCTGTATCGTTCAATCCTTCCTATGCCCTACCCTCGCACAGCAGCAGGAGACTACTACTACCAACATCCCTGGGGCCTGAGGTCTGCCTGTGGAGAGCTGCACCAACTGAGCATGCGTACCACCTGCCCCAGAGGATACCTCCTGCAGTGGTGGCTCCTATGTTAGCTGCAAAACACAGGTAGCGTCATGAATACAAACTCTTATCTCCTGTAAATAACCTCGTCAATCTTTATTGACACCGCCCGGGTCACGGAACCAGGCCTGGCCGCTGTGACATCCCACAACATGCGTGTTATCGTGGTTAGAGCCCAGAGAAGTGCGCAAAGAGAAGCCCCGCTGCCGGAGATAGGTGAGTTGGCCGGATATTTCAACTGAGGAGGATCAGGCTGTCCCCGTAGCCACAGCCCCGGTATTACCGTTCTTACTGCGGTACCTTCCAGGGGCGTCATGGCTACCACAGTACTCGGGGAGGCGTATACTCTGACTAACTTCTAAGATAGATTGTACAGTTTGTTCTAAGTATGCCCCCTGGCTGAAATCCAGAAAAACAGCATCTTAATCAGCCAGCTGACTGGGTCAGCTCAGCGGGAGGGCAGATCCTGGCCGGAGGCTGAAAAAAGAACTGTGAGGCAAATCCTGGCCAAGCTGAAAGATACGTTCGACACCTGCATGGCAGTCGCGATCAAAATGAAATTCTACGGGTGCAAACAAAGGATGCAGGACAGCATACGGGATTATGCTTTAAACCTTTAAGAGGCCATGAGAGCTGTTCGGCAGGTGGATCCAGATAGGGTGCGGGATGAGGACCGACTGCTGACTGACCAATTCATAGAGAGACTCCGGTCCGATGCCCATCGGACCCAGCTGCGCATCGTGCCCCTGCAGAATCCAGACCTCAGCTTCACAGAGTTTAAAGATCAGGCTATCCTGGTGTTAAGGGAACTGACCCCCCGTGACACCGAGCCTCCTCAGTCCTCCGTAGTATCAGAGCCGGAGTCGGTACCGGCAACTCGGGCGACAGTGGGAGCTGGTGAACATAAATTAAGTGGAGATTCAATAGCGGAATTGTAGCTCCAGGTCCTGGAGCTGACCAGAGGTATGGCTGCTCTGACCAAAGTAGTGCAATCTCAGCAAGGGACTCAGCGATCGGCAACCATTGAGCTGGCCTCTAGTGCTGACGACCTCCCCTGTCGGCAGCGAGGAAGAAACCCATTTCCCCAGGTTCCTGATCGTTATGACACCAACGGGCAGCCGATTTGCCGCCGCTGTGACCAAGCGGGGCACTACGCCCAAGGATGTCCCATGAATGGACAGAACTCGGGGGCAGGAACCAGCCCTCAGGAGCCAGCAGACAAAAAGGAGGAAAATGCTGATATAAAGAAAGTAAATAGTTGATTGGTTCCTGAATATTAATATTACTTGAAGTGATAAGTGTGGTTTAAAATGGACAACTGGGCCACTAGACTAGGTGTGGCCAGGACTACAATGTATATAGTCAGCACCTGTTGTGCTCCCTATCAGAATTATTATGAACACAGGACCCCAAAACTGCAGAAATAATGAAGTTGTCTGGAATGCTTTAAAGCATGCCCAGAGCCTACATTGGAAGTTTGAGGCAGGTCCCCCATATTCATGTTTTCGCCTAATTTGTTGCACTTGGTTGGAGCAATGTAAGGTGCAAAAAGCTAATGTTTTATTGTATTTTATGGTGCTAAAAGTTTTATTTATCTTAGTGTAAATGATGTAAGAGTTTGTAACATTTATGAAACCATGCCTCCCATAAAGGGAAGAAATGTTAATGTTTTGCAGCATAACAAAATTTTGCATTCCTAAATACTATATTGTTTTCTTTCCAGCCTGCAGATGTGCTGGGATTCCCTGTGGGAGAGTGTGACGCCCCTGAGGCTTCAGTCGCCACAGAGTACTGCTCCTCAGCTGAGGTGTGGTATTCATCCTGGGTACGGATGAAGTCATCATCGGTAATCACCACAATCCACACAACAAACAGTCAGTTGCCCTCCCACTGGGACTGGATTAGGGTAGAGTCCTGTGGGTGGCCATCACAAGGTATGAGGCCTCCTGCCCACTAGTTCAGCAACCCGTGGGGTGGAGCATCTTAAAGGGGGAGTAAGGCAACACACAGAGAGAGAGAGAGTGGAGAACAAGTCAGGAGTGGAGAGAAGATGGTCGCTGAGGAGAGAGCTCCACTATAGCTCCCTCAGGACCGAGAGCAGAAAGCAGGGTGCAGAGCCCTAGGCTACGTGGGTACTGCAAATCCCACCAGCATAATCTATAGGGCAGGAAATTGCAGGTCTCCTGGGCCACAGAGTGCCCGGGGCACAGCAGCATACTAGAGCCAGGAGCCATGGAAAAAGAGCGGCACCAGTAAAGGACTCGTGCTGCCTGCCATATGGGTGACAACCTGAGCCAATAAAAGCCATAGCGTCTCGGTGTAGCTTCAAGCCGCAGGGACCCACACATCACAGCGCAAGTAGGAAGGACTCACAGGGAGAACCACCGGCCTTAACCTCCGAACTATCCAGGATAGGCTGGAGCCCATGACAGTAGAGCCCAGCACTCGACAGGTGGTGATACTTCCATTTCTTCCCGCGCCCTACCTTCGCTGTAGCTGCACACCAGCAGACTACTATTCCCAACTTCCCTGGGGCCTGAGCTCTGCCTGTTGAGAGCTGCACCAACCGAGCTGCGCTACCATCTGCCCCATAGGATACCTCCCACAGTGGCTTATCCTATGTTAGCTGCAAACCATAGGTGGCAGCACGAATAAAAACTGTTTTCCTCTGTAAATAATCTCCTCCATCTTTATTGAAATCGCCGGGGTCACGGAACTGGGCCTGGCCGCTGTGAGATTCCACCCCCTACACTGGCCCGGTGACGAGTAAACCCCCCCAGACCCCGTGGGCTTGTCACATTCATGTTGTTTCTTTATGCTTAATATTTGACACATGGACATATAAATTAAGCTTTAAAGGAATTATTAAGTCAACTAAAAATGATGACCTATCTGGGACGCCCTGGCCTCTCAGGTCGTCACAGGGTATTGTGCAATCTGCCCTTGTGTACAGTATCCAACCCTCCTTGGTTACGGGTCCTGGTCCTTTGGTGTTGCTAACAGCTTAGCCAATCAAAATCCTAGGAACATTTTGCACCATACTCACCAGACACACCATTGAGGGGCCTGAAGGGAATAGGGCCACCCATATGGGGGGTTGGTAGGGGAAAGTGACAAGGTGGAAAAGGAGTAGGAGAGTTAGGTGGTGACTCTCAAGAGGAGAGGTGACAGGTTAGGAGCTGGGCGCCTTGAGTACTAGGTGGCAGACGTTGGTCTGGGCCTGGTAGGAGCTGGAACCCCGGTTGCAGGGAATCATGTCAAGGGGCACAGATTGTCGTGGAGGGCAGCCGGTGGCCTTGTGCCATCTCCGGACAGGGGCCAGGGCACGATGGGGTACGCGGGCCCTAGGCCGGGAAGTAGCTTCAAGCGTCCTGGTAATTTACCCGACGGGGGTGAAGCCTTCAAGATTCATCATTCATCCGCTCCAAAATCGATGGGATAGGACTTTCCCTGACACAGTCCTCAAATCCCAAGCGTGAACCCTGAGAGCAAGCTCACTCACTCACTTAGCCATACGGGTGAGTGGGACCTGACTAGTTCCACACTACAGGGTCCAAACATTGAATAAGGTTCCACGGAAAAGTCTACAGACTAACAAGCAACACCAAGGGCACGGACCCAAGCGTGCTCCCTCCTTGCTGCAGCAGTGCTCGTAATTCTTGTTTACAAGCTGTCGGTGTCAGTATTCTTGCACTCAGTGAGTACGCAGAAACCCTTTCTTTTCCCAACGGCCCCCCCTCTCCTGCACCACAAACACCGGGCCCCTGGGCACAAATCCCCTACCCACGGAGGGGTTAGACACCTTGCTGCCGTACCATCACCACCGGGCTCCCCCTCTCCCCAACAGCAGCGGTGGTATCCCACCTTACCACACACCGTGGGTGGCGTCACGAACTTCTAACTCCACTGTACATACTCCCCTTTTCAAACTCGAGTGTCTGCACGAACCCCCAGTCCGAAGACCCCTCAAGCCACCGCGGCTCCGGATCTGAGCGGCTCGGCTGCTGGTACGTGGGTGGTACATATCCATAATCAGATTTAAAGACAAGGGACTGAGCTGCATGGTGTGGCTCCATTTAATACGTAGCAGTCGCTCTCAGATACTGACAAACTGCTTTACTCAAGAGTACAGGAGCTGTTCTGCAGTATCAGCTACACAGTGAATGAATGGAGCCAATACTGCCATATGTTTACATTTGGCCATAGCTGGAACTTGTAGGAGCTAATCAGTGGGAGTGCCATGTGTCAGACTTCCACTTATCTGTTATTAATTATGCCTATCCATTGGACAGGTCATCAATATCACTTGACTGGAGAACCTTTACAAGTTAACTCTGGACCGCTAGACATTTTGAAAGGAGGATCCTATGAGTAGAGGTTTGCATTAACAGCTTTACGACCTAGGACATATATGCACATCCTAGGTTGCCTTCCCCCTGTTACCATGCCCATAGTCATCCTCACACATATCGGCTGATCTTATCCACCTGCCTCTGTTAACCCCTTAGGTTGCCCTGTCAAACTCTGATAGCCCGATCTAAGATTCCGTTGTTCCCTGCCACCATTGGCGGCCCTGTGACATGATCACAGGGTGTCAATGGGTTGCCATGGCATCATGGGGTCAGATAATGAAGCCTGTCCCTGCCATGACGTCTTTCCTGTCAATACTGGCAGAACAACGGCACTCACAGTAACAAAGCATTTCTCCTGATCACTGCTATGCTAAAGCTTCGCTCTGGTCAGGAGAAGCAAGGGAACTGTTCCATCAGGAAGCTTTCAGTGCTGTACTATTTGGTGAAGAGATGGGGTATGATCAGACCATGTCCCTGTACGGTCAGACACAGCCATTACACAGTATATAGCGGGGGCACCTATGTAAGATTATCTCAGCACAGAGACATCTTTTTTTATCACACCCAATTGTGGAACTTATTATTAATCCAAGATCTATTAATTAAAATGAACTTTGTGGGTAATCCACTTTAAGTATCTAAAGTAAAGTAATTAATTAATATCATGTGGTGTGCATCTGTACTGTTCTGTGTGGCACTTTACCTGTGCCAGACCTACAGTAACTGCTCCTTTGAACACCATATAAAGGTAGTTCCATCTCAAAATTACCGTACAAGACCTCAAAACAACTTTATTCTCAAATTAAAGTGTAATTGTTGTTTTAAATTTTATTTAATGAATAAATACATGAAAATGACTTTATAATATTATTTATCAGAGAAATTTGCTCTTTCTCGGCCAGAATTGATTAGTCATTATCAAAATTCTCAATTCTGAGGTAAATCTGTATTCAGTGAAGACTTTCCCCTTACTGAGATAGGAGATGGCAAAGAGGACAAAACAATACAGTATATAAAGTTACATAAAACTAAAAGAATAAACAAAAGACAAGTGCAAAACCTGTGTCACGGAAATGTGCCGCCCACGCATCAGCAGCCGGGCTGCTCGGCTCAGGATCCACGGTGGCTTTAGAGGGCTCCAGACCTGGGGGTCGCGCGGCTCCTCAAATGAAGGGGAGTTATGTACAGGGGATGGTGTGGAAAGTTCGTGACGCCACCCGTGGTGCGTGGTAAGGTGGAGTACCACCGCTGCGGTTGGGAGTACCCGGTGGCGATGGTGTGGGCAGCTAGGTGTTTAACCCCTCCACGGGTAAGGGGAATTCCCAGGGACTCGGTGATGGTGACAGGGATGTGCCGTTGGGATGGTAAGGGTCACTTGCGTACTTCCTCAGTCCAATAACGCTGACACCGACAACTGTAGTAAACCAAAGTTCTGCACACCGCTGCCGCTTGAAGGGAGCACGCCTGGATCCCGTGCCCGTTGGTGTTGCCTGTTCATCTGTGACCTTTGCCTTGGCACCTTGTCTTCTAGTTGGTCCCTTTAGCTTGAAACTAATCAGGTTCCGCTCCCCAGTATGACTAACTGGGTGAGCTTGCTCTCAGGGTTCATAGGAAAAAGTAAAAAAAAAAACCTAAAAGTTCAAATCACCCTACATTCGCCACAATGAAAATAAAACAGTTAAAAAAGTAAAAAATATACACATATTTGGTATCACCATGTTCAAAAATGCCCGATCTATCAAAATATAGAATCAATCAATCTGATCGGTACACTGCAAATTTTGTTAACAATGCAATAACAGGCAATCAACCAAACATAGCATCTGTACAAGAATAGTATAATTAAAAACGTCAGCTCAAGATGCAAAAAATAAGCTGTCACTGAGCCCCAGATCCCAAAAATTGAGAACACTACGGGTCTCGGAAAATGGCGACTAAAGTGAATTCTTTTTTGGACAAATTTCAGAATTTATTTTTCACCCCTTAGATAAAAGTGAAAGTGTACATATTTAGTATCTATGAACTCATACTGACATGAGTCATCATTAAGACATATCAGTTTTACCATATATTGAACACTGTGAATAAAAGACTCCAAAAACTATCGTGCAATTGCACTATTTTTTGCAATGTTACCACGCTTAGAATTTTTTTCACGTTTTCCAGTACACTACATATTAATACTAGATATTTTTTCAAAAGTACAACTCGTCCTGCAAAAAAAAGCCCTCATAAGGCAATATTGACGGAGAAATAAAAAACTTATGGCTCTTGGAAGAAGGGGATGAAAAAATGAGAATGAAAAACGGAAATTTGCCCAGGGGTAAAGGGGTTATTCCCCTTGGTATCACGATGCTGAAAATGTGTCTCCCATAACTGTAGGTGCTTGTCACAAAATCCCTAATATTCTTGACTAGGCATTGGCTCTAATGGATCTTTTTGTATTCTTTTGAAGCCAGGCAGATCTGACTCCAGAGGTGATACATTTGTCACTTCTCAGGTAGTGGTATACAAAGCCCAGTATTTGTGTTTGCATTATAGCAGATGTGTCAGTTTAATTACTTGTCACACCAGGGGTCCTAATTGAACAGAGGCCAGATAGCAGAGTGCCAGCTCTTGTTTAATTTCCAAATTATGTAAAAACACAAAAGAAATCAGCTTACACTTTCAACTTGTTATGGAGTTCCTGGGATCCGCAATGAGTGGCCTGGGTCTGGGCCTTGTAGAAATCCCTAAATAAGCAGCAGCAGAAATCCAGCAATTCGGGAAAACTAATGTAGCAGACGTAATAAACAGCTTTTAATATATCAGAAGTTAAAACATCAAGACAGACCGTGGCATTACAAAAATTGGAAGCAAATTGCCAAAGTGCCCCCCTCAAAAAAAAACACATTTTGGTGGTGCCATGTGGCGATGCCTTAACCATGGTTACAATTTGCTTACAGTTTTTGTATTGCACACTTTGTCTGCATGTTTTAACTTTTGATATAATAAAAGCTGATTTTTACATCTACAAGATTGGTTTTCTTCAATCGCTGGAGTTCTGCTGCCTTTCTCGGGATCCCCAAATTACGAGCCATGTTTTAGTAGATTGGTCCTCTCTTGCCATTATGACAATGACCATTATCCAAAACCTCTTACTATTGTTGTAGCTTGAAAGAGAGAGTATAAAAAAAAAAATCTCCAAACCGGGCACCCTTATTTATACCGTTAAATTAGCTATTCTATTTTTGAAGAAAAATGTCCAGTATAAAAAGCATAAAAATCTACCAGTAAGGGGCAGTATGCTAATGGATCTGCCAGTAATCGTACATCTTGTTCTTCAAATAGCTAAAGACATAAAATATAAATTAAAAATTTGGGAACATCTAGTCCATTTTAGTTACAGATTTTTTTTTTCAGAAAGTCACTTCTTTGCCAACCGGAGAACTTTCAGATGTAATAGAAGAAGCCACTAACAGGAGCAAGAATAGGAGAAAAGAAAGGCACAAAAGGGAATAGATACTGTACATAGCTTGCAGGCTTTCCCTCCCACACATATGATTTAGTGTTGCTCAATGTCTCACATGGGAAAATGTTGCCCTGCTGACAATATAACTTACAGGCAGTTCTGCCTCAGAGACATTCCTTATGCATATTGATAACATGCACTTTGTTTTGCCTGAAGATGCTTTTAGCGAAGCATGCTTAAAAGTACCAACAATTTTTATTTATATCCTTCTGCCAGCCACAGATGAGACAAATACTTCCTGGTGGTCCATCTCTTGTACAAGCAATATATGTGTTTTATAACCTAACCCATATGCCTTTCTTATTTATAGCATTTGGGAACGTAAACCTGGTTTGAAATTTAACGAGCAATTAAGAATAATATACCAACATTAATCTTTATGTTTTCCGCCTGTTGTAATGATTCTATTTCTAAAAATAATGTAAAGCAGAAATTACATGTTAATTGTGTCTCAACAGTGTACTAGTGAAATACTGAATCCTCATAGCCCAAGTAGAAATGAAAATCGGCAACAAGCGGCCAATGAGCCACATGAATCCTTTGTACATGAAATATTTTATTATTTGAGCACAGTTTACTTGCTATAACAATGCTTTATGGCATCAACTAAGGCTACAGTAGCAAGTTTGTGGCTGCACTGTATTTTTTCCACTACATTTTTCACTGCAAAAGAAATGCTCAAAGTCATAGTAAAACCATTTAATGTTATGTCATGATTTCAGAGAAAATAGAGGAAAACTCAGAAAGGACAAAAAAGAATATGGATTTCACTGCAATTTAGGTGAAATTGTGGCAGAAATTAGGGTTTTTTTCACAACTATGAAAAATGTAGAAAAAAAAAATGCTCTATAGACACAATATGTGACCACAGTCTCAAAGTGATCACTGACTAGAGGTCAGCAGATTGATCCTACGGAAGATTGAGTATGAGTCAAATTTCGTGAATTTTATGGTTTCACGCAAATTCAAACATTTTGAGATTCAATTTGTGGCTGCTTGACACCATTTTGCACACTGCTAAAGCCACAGAGAGGGAGCTAATGTCCTTTTGCATGGCTGTACTGGCCCCCCCTTAAGATCCTGAAACTATGACATGTGGCGAATTATCATACATTGTACAGTGGGGGTCAGTACCTGACCATCACAGATCAGTGTTTCCCAGTGGAGAACAGTTTGTACAGTAGAATTGTTTTCCATATTCAGAGTCACTGGGTAAGGCCTAAGAAATACGGCGAGAAAAACGGTGCGAGTGGAGTGCGATAAAACATTGCATTCCACTCGGACCAATTTTAGCCTGTGTGTCAGCACACATGAGCAATTATTTTCTCAGCCCTAATCTGACCAAGAAAACAATCACAGCATGCTACGATTGTAATGTGATACTCTTTCTCTCTCACCCATTTAAGTGTATGGGGCGAGAGAAAAATTGCACTGCACTCGCGGTACACCGGTGTACCGCAAGTACAGAGCGAGAATCGCAATAGCTGGCCACGGAGGAGAGAGGTAGAGAAATCCCTCCCTCCCCTCCTCAGTACTGGCCCTCCCCTCCTCAGTGCCAACCCGTCCCCCGCAGCTGAGGTCCGCTCGCACAGTCGGACCTCAGTTGCCGGTTATACTAGCATGACACTTGGCTCTGCTGTACTGCCAGCATGAGCCGAGTGTCATGCAAGGATTGCACAAGTGCCCCGTGTGGCCCCGGCATAAGTGTCTCTCTCCTGTAGAGTGTGAGCTCTTAATGGCCAGTAGGGTCCTCCCTTTTTCTTTTACCTTTAGAGTTTAAGCTGTAATGGTCAGCAGAGTCCTCTTGTTCGCTCCAGTAGAGTGAAAGCTCTTATGATCAGCAAGGTCCTTTTCTCTTCTGTAGAGTGTAAGTTCTTATGGTCAGTGGGGTTCTCTTTATCCTATAGAGTGTAAGCATTTATGGTTAGCGGGGGTCCTCTCTCCCTCCCTCTCCTGTAGCGTGTAAGCTTTTATGTGGGGTTCTTTCCCCTCCCTCGTGGGACTTCGCATGGATTACGTCGGATCTTCAAAAGTGTTTAAGGGTTAATAAAGGGGTAAAAGAGGGTTTGTGTATTTTATTTCAAAGGATTTTTTTGGTGTTTGTGTTTTATTTCTTTTCACTTACAAGATTAGTAATTTGGGAGTCTCCCACTACTAACTGGTAGCTGTGAGCTGTTATTAACCCTTTATATTTCCCCGATTGCCACCGCATCGCAATTGGGATAACCAGTAAAGCCTGGAATTGTCACATCTGATGGATGCAACAATTCTGGGCATCTGCAGGCATCTGCAGGCTGGTATTTTTAGGTTGTGGGAGCCAATATCCATGGCTCCTTCTATCCTGAAAATACCAGGCCTCACATGTCTGCTTTACCATGGCTGGATATCAAAAAAGGTGGGACCCTATGCCTTTTTTCCCCCTCTATTTTGATATTCAGGCACGGTAAAGCTCACAGCTAGGGGCTGTAGACTGCCGCTCTTGCTTTACATGGCTTGAGAATGTCATTCTTTTAAAATTATTTATTGATTTATTTTTACACTACTATACAGCAAACTGACTGTAGCCAATCACAGATCAGGATCAGGGTGGGAGGCGTGTACAGCAGTCTGTAACCAATCATATCAAGCAGACTTGGTGGGCACTCTTCAATATTAAGATGATGGTGCTCAGTAGTAAAAGCGCTGCCTTCTCCCTCCCTGAGGAAGCCGAACTTGGGCATTTTGCCCTAAGCAGGCGAAACATACGTTGGTGGGGGTATGGGGAAGCTCCTCTTTCACATTCTCAGGACTATGCACTGGCCACTTTAAATACACTGGCCACTTTAAATGTACTGGCCACTTCATCTTGAATTAGCAAACTGCTTGATTCATTGATCTGACCTAGTATTTTTGACCTATTGGGCATGCCTGGATCAGCTTATGCGGATAACATTTACTGCTCATGCACTTGCACTTTATAATGCATTTATTGCTTGTATTATCCTTGTTGTCCACCATTGTCATGTTACTGTGACTGGTCATTTCTCTGTATTACCTGCTCTGGCTGTCCTGTTTATGTGACTCACACTCCCTTGTGTTTTTATCTTCCTGGTTGCTGTTTGCACTTATATATAGAAAATTATATCAAATAAAATTATACTCTTTTTCTGCACTTTTTTTACTCTTGTTCTCTTGCCTAAAAATACAGCAAACTGACTGTAGCCAATCACAGATCAGGATCAGGGTGGGAGGCGTGTACAGCAGTCTGTAACCAATCATATCAAGCAGACTTGGTGGGCACTCTTCAATATTAAGATGATAGTGCTCAGTAGTAAAAACAAGATCAATCCAATATATAGTATGTTTTTTTTTATAACTAATTAATTTTTATTTATGCTTGTGCTTTAGGCCAATGTCATGTTTTGGTCTATTTGACCATGTTCATGGTCACAAAAGCACTAAGAGTGCTCCAAGTGCTTTTGTGGCTGTGAACAAGGTCAAATAGACCAAAACATGATGGCCTAAAGCAGGGGTGGGGAACCTCTGGCCCGCGGGCCGTATGCGGACCGCGACGACTTTTTCTGCGGCCCCCGGGCTGATTCCCGGGGACTGCAGTGCTGGGGCTGCAGCCGCATCTTACTGGCTGCTGGCCCTTTAGAACCCCACACAGCGCGTTCAATGCTGAACGCTGCATTTCCTATACCTGAAAGACTACATCCCCACGCTGGCACTGCCCACGTGAGGACGTACTTTGTAGGTGGGGTCGGCGTGAGGTGCGCTAAAATCGAACAGGAAAGGATTGACTGCCAATCATCCCCCAGGACTTACTGTGCCCAGCGGTTGCGGCGGCTCTCCCTGTGCCCGGCGGTTGCGGCGGCGGCTCCCTGTACCCGGCGGTTGCAGCAGCGGCTCCCTGTGCTCGGCGGTTGGGGCGGCGGCTCCCTGTTCCCGGTGGTGGCGGCTCCCTGTGCCCGGTGGCGGCGGCTCCCTGTGCCCGGTGGCAGCTGCTCCTCTCTGTGCCTGGTGGCAGAGCTCTCCGTGCCCGCAGCCACCTCCAGCCTTCAGTGATCCCAGCCTCCCCCATTTCTCTAACTATCTCCAAGCTCACCGGGGTCTGCCTGTACCCCCAGCGCTTTGTACCCCCAGTGCTCTGTGCTCCTCTTTCTCCCCAGTGTTCTGTGCCCCCCAGTCTCCCTAGTGATCGGTGCCCCCACCCCAGTGATCTGTGCCGCCTCCCAGTGATCTGTGCCCCCCCAGTCTCCCCAGTGATCTGTGCCCCCCCAGTGTTCTGTGCCCCCCCAGTCTCCCCAGTGATCTGTGCCCCCCCAGTGATCTCTGCCCCCCAGTCTCCCCAGTGATTTGTGCCCCCTCCCAGTGATCTGTGCCCCCTCCCAGTAATCTGTGCCCCCCCAGTCTCCCCAGTGATCTGTGCCCCCCAGTGTTCTGTGCCCCCCCAGTATCCCCAGTGATCTGTGCCCCCCCAGTGATCTCTGCCCCCCAGTCTCCCCAGTGATTTGTGCCCCCTCCCAGTGATCTGTGCCCCCTCCCAGTAATCTGTGCCCCTCCGAGTCTCCCCAGTGATCTGTGTCCCCCCAGTATTCTCTGCCCCCCCAGTGTCCTCAGTGATCTGTGCCCCCCCCAGTGATCTGTGCCCCCCCAGTCTCCCCAGTGATCTGTGCCCCCCCAGTGATCTGTGACCCCCCCCAGTCTCCCGTGATCTGTCCCCCTCCACTCTCCTAAGTGATCTGTGCCCCCCAGTGATCTCTGTGCCCCGAGCCTCTCCCAGGTCTGTCTGTGCCTTCAGCCTCTCCCATACTTCTCTGTGCCATCTGTGCCCCCAGCGTCCCCTAGGTTTGTCTGTGCCTCCAGCCTCTCCCATCATTCTCTGTGCCTCCAGGGCTCTCTGTGTCCCTTTGGCATCCCCCAGGGCTGTCTGCCCCCGGCTATGTATATAATCCCAGCAATGTTTATGCCCCCCAGCTATGTCTGTGCAACCCAGTGATGTGTATATACCCCCAGTGAAGTCTGTGCCGCCCAGTGATGTATGTACCCCCAGTGACGTCTATGCCCTGCTGCCTCCCTAGTGATGTATATTCCTCCCAGCCCTCCCCAGCAATGTTTATGCCCCCCAGCTATGTCTGTGCTCCCCATCAATTATGTATGTATCCCCCAGTGATGTATGTACCCCCAGTGAGATCTATACCCCCAGCCTCCCCAGGGATCTATATTCCTCCCAACCCTCCCCTGTGATGTATATACAGCAGTCCCAGCCAACTCAAACCTGGAAAAGCAGTTGTGAAAAGCAACAAGCTCAATATCGCCTAATATTACAGCTGCACCAAAGAGTAGAAGCTCCAGCCACCACAGTGAGTTAATTGTTTGACCAAATATATTAGGGTAATTTTAAAGTTGATAATTTTGTGCAGGCCCCGAAGGTTGGTAGAAATTTCCAAATGGCCCACGGCAGAAAAAAGGTTCCCCACCCCTGGCCTAAAGCACAAGCATAAATAAATATTAATTTGTTCTAAAAAAACTTTTGAGTGCTGTAGTATATATACTGGATTGCAACCAATCATAGACACTGGCACAGAGGATGGGTGGGGGAAGCAGTGAATATTCATGGATTGTGTTAGCAGGCCTGGAAGAGAGTCTGACTACAGCGTAATCCTTCAAACATGTTATGTATAACTATCATGCTCTTACTATCATTTAACTTCCACCACAGCCCCCTAGCACTTACTACTGCCATTTACAGCCCCGAACGTCTCCTCCCCATTGACTTATATGGGGTTCATTGTTTTGGATTAAGGTCGCCATCAAGTTTGCTTGCCGATCCCGTTTTTTGTTTTTTCCTGTGCTGGTTCGGTGAACCTGAATATCCACGGGTTCGCTTATCACTATGTAGGATGCGTTGCACTCACTTGCTCACTGCTGCCTTCAGTTTCCTCCGATTCCTCTGTCTCAGGAAGTCCACCACACGTGAATCAGGCGACTCCTCATTTGTTTTATGCAAAATAACTTTATTTAACAAAAACAACGGACACATTAACTTCAATAGTTCAGTTCCAAGTTACACTCCACTTTAAGGCTGTTCTCTTTCTCCTAGACTGCTTCTGTGCTAACTGCCCCTATCAGTTGCCAGGGTTCTCAGCCCTAGATTTGCAATATTTCCAGAGACCGTTCTCTCTCACATACCCGCAGCTCCAAGTCTGTAATTCACTGAAAGGAGAGGATTCAAGTGCTTGCCTTAAGCCACCCTACAAGAGCTTTGTGCCCCAGACGTCTCTGGAGAATGTGTTCATACAGAACTGGTCTGACTCCATATTGCACAGGTTGTAGTACCTTCAACATCATTCACTACCCAGCCTATTCTCCCTGCTAGCACTGTTATATCTACATAGCATTCCTATTCCACATTCTTATCACTTTATGTAATACAGTGGAAGGCTATGTGCGCACGTAGCGTTCTGTCCCTGCAGAAATTTCTGCAGCGATTTGAACAGCAAACGTGCGCTTCAAATCGCTGCAGAAAGAGTCCGTAATGAAAAAAAAAAAGCCGATTTCATGCTCTCTGAGTGCAGCCCCTCCCATAGACAGAGCGGGGACTGCATGCAGAGCGCACGGAATAAGTGAAATGTCACTTCTTAGAATGCGCGCTTCGGGCAGCAGCCAAAGCGCTGCGCTCTTATACGCCACGTGCATAATCTTAATAGATTATGCTGGGGATGCAGGACGCATGCCGTTACGCTGTGGTGCAGATCGTAGCGTAACTGCATGCAAATACGCAACATGCGCACATAGCCGAACCTTGGATTACGAGCATGATTCGTTCCGGGAGTGTGCTCTTAAACCAAGTTACTCTTATATCAAAGCGAATTTTCCCATACGAAATAATTGAAACGCAGACAATTCATTCCACAACCCAAAATTATTTTCTGTATTTATACAAATTTATTACAGTAATACAAAATAATGTACTATATTTATATAAAATTATTACAGTACACTAATACAAAATAGTGTACAGTACAGTAAAAGCATATAAAACAGATTAAACTGCACGTTAGCTTCCAATAAAATTGTTTGTATGCGAGAGGTACAGTACAAGCAATGTGCTGTACTGGTTAGCAGAAAAAAAGTGCAATACTGTATCCACAAATGCAAATTGGTAGACAAGCTGTATAGTATAAACTGTACTGTACAATGGTATACTGTATACAGTACATATGTACAGAAAGTTACCTCGAGAGCAGGTCAGAGTGTGGTGAAAGGATGGAACCGAAAGTGTACACGGTGAGTATGCGCTCTTCTTGCAAAGCAATGCTCTTAAACCAAGTTTCAAATTTGTAAAGACCTTTGCTTGTCTTGCAAAACGCTCTCAAACCAAGTTAGTTACTCTTACACCAAGGTTCTACTGAATATACACCAAAATGCTTTTGTATTCAGGGGCAAGAATCCAACACCTCCCTACAAATCACTGATAGTACCACCCACTGGACTAATGGCCCCACAAACAGTAGTGGTTTGAATGACTAAATCATAGCTTATCCTGAATGTTTTCTCACAAAACTATATATCAATCTACTCAGTTTCCCCCTGCTCTATAACAAGATGCCTGCAGATTGGACTGCAATTTCATAGTGACAAGTTCCCTATCATGATATTGTAGAATTTCTTGCCACTGTCAAAATCTTCAATTATCAAAAAAGTGCTAATTTCAAAATACCAGTATCCTTGTAATTTTGTTCTGCATCCCTATATTAAACTAGAAGGTGGCCCGATTCTAACGCATCGGGTATTCTAGAATTTATTGTGTAGTTAATGTATGTTTTTTGTTATATATATCGATGTTGTTGTGTGTAGTTGCCAGTGTTTGTGTAGGGCGCTGTAAATGTTCTGGGTGTTGTCTGGGTGGGGGTGAGTGTGAGAGTGGTGTTGTATGTGTGTTGCGTTGTGTGTGTTGCGTTGTTTGTGGAGCGCTGTGTGTCTGCAGTGTTCTGTGTGTGTGGTGCTGTGTGTGTTGCGCGGTTTGTGTGGGTGTGGAGTGTGTGTGTGTGTTTTGAGGGAGGTATATTTTGTGCAGTGTGCGTGTTGCGCGGTATGTGCGTATATTTGTGCATGCCGCGGTGTTTGTGTGTTGGGTGTTGTGTGTGTGCGGCGTTGTCTATGTAGGGCGGTGTTTGTGGTTCCCAGTGTGTGTGTGGTGTGTTGTGCGGTGCGCGTGTGGCACTGTGTGTGTGTTTTGGGGGGAGGTGTCCACCCCCATCGTGCTCCATCCCCCATGCTGCGCACCCCCCATCGTGCTCCATCCCCCATGCTGCGCACCCCCCATCGTGCTCCATCCAGATCCAATCGCATACACTTACACATCAGAACACATGCACACACCCGATCGCATACACGCACACACCCGATCGCATACACGCACACACCTGATCGCATACACGCACACACACACTGACGATATCGCACATACGTGCTCACACACTCACAACATCCAGAGATACCACATGCTTCTGGCCATGTGATCCTCCGGCAGGTCCTGGAAGGTCACTGCACGCACAGTATCGCCGTCGAGAAGTAAGCGATATCACTGGATGTTGTTGTGTGTGGATGCAATCTGATGTGTGTGTGAGGTGTGTGTGAGAGTGAGTGAGTGTGATATGATGTGTGTGTGTCTGTTCTTATGTGTGTGTGTGTGTGTGTGGGTGTGTTCCGCCGCTGCAGGACCTTGATGCGCTCACCTGCTCCTGGTCGGCGTCTGGTGAGTATGACTGCGGGGTCTCCTTTCTTCTGTCTTCTCTCTTCTGGGGGTGCACGCTGCCTATAATGAAGTGTCTTGCAATGTCTTTAACTCTTTCACCGCTGCATGACACTTCATTATTGACCGCAGCGTATGCAGGCACCCTGCACACGTGTACCGGGAGCCGGTGTACGCTGGAGCGGGGCTGAGCGGGCGAGGCGTCAGCGTATGCCGGCTCCCTGCACATGTGTACCGGGAGCCGGTGTACGCTGGAAACGGCGATGCGTGCGGAGGTCCGAGGCAAGTGGCTAATCCATGTGGGGGGCGGGGCCAGGCTGAGGCGAGCGGCCAATCCGTGGGAGGGGCGGAGCCAGGCCGAGCCCAGAGCGGCTAATCTATGTGGGGGGCGGGGCCAGGCCGAGCCCAGCGGCCAATTCGACAGTTGTCACTTTTATGACACTTACGGTGACACTGTCACGTGACACAATTTTGGAGCAAGACAGACAGACAGACAGACAGAATAAGGCAATTATATATATAGATGTTCTATACATAGCAATGTATCTATTCTTTAGTAGTCCTCCAGCGGGAATTATATTGTGTTATACCCATATGCATTGAACACACCATGGCAGATAATAAAAATTGTCAGTGTCTGGATTTTTAAGTGTCTTACCTTTCCATGTTCTATTTTCTTCATCAATGATTTAGGAACCTCTAAGCTTTTCTTTAGCTGCTGCTTTCTTTTGCTGAACTTGAGAATAGATTTGTTACATTGAATTTCCTTTGGCAAAAAATATTGATGAATAAGATGAGTTTTTGAAATCTCTTGATATTCTTATAATAGAAGTGTGAACCACACTAGGCCACATAACAAATAAATGGTATCTTGTGAGCTATAATTTCAGAAATATATATAAAACTGTTTAACTATTAGACAGAATTACATACAAACTCCATTCAGCTGTTGCCAGTAATGATATTTCCTGCTTTAGGTGATACTGTGAAAGCCATATTGAAAAATGAATCATGAATATACCATTTGGGAACTATATTATATACATAAATTGTACTTTTAGGTAATATTGCCATTTTTTTTTGGAAGTGTTAAATTCATAGTTTTTCAGACAGTAGAATGCTATTTCTGTCAAGAAACAAGTAAAAAGTTTTTTCTATTATTTTAATGTTTTATATGTAGGGATGAGTGAATCAAAACTGTAAAGTTCTAGTGTCCGAAGCTCGAACTCAAACATAAACGTCTCATGGAAGTCCGTGGTCAAATTCACAGTTAGGCTGCAGCTCAGCCAATCAACAAGCTTTTTGACTGTGGGCACTTCCACTTCCATCACAAACATGCCGAGTACTGGCATGCTGTGATTGTCCAGCTGCATCGCATCATCGGGTCTTTATGGGACCTGGTGAGACGATGCTCGACAGACATTGTCCTCAGGTAGATGACAAAAGCAAATTAAGTCTACACTTGAACCCTTTAGTGCATTTCATGGGACACTAAAGAATGCTTTTAGCATTGTTTAATTAATAAGTAAATAAATAATTTAAAAAAACAGTGTGGGGTCCCCCCTATTTTTGATAACCAGCTAAGGTAAAGCAAACAGCTGAGAGCTGGTGTCATCAGGCTGGAAAGGCCTATGGTTATTTGGTCTTTTTCAGTCTAAAAATAGCAGCCTGGCCCGTCCATTAGATGTGCCAATTCTGGCTCTTTGCCCAAGCTCTTCCAGATTACACCGGCGAGGTGGCAATTGGAGTAATATTTTTATGGCTGATGTCAACTGTGAATTGACAGCTTTCATCAAGCCCAGAGGTTAGTAATGGAGAAACATCTACGTGACACCCCCATTACAAACCCGGTGAGTTTAAAGTAAAAACACACACACACACACACACACACCAGAAAAATAGTTTATCTAAGTAAAGACTCCCCCAGACACCCTTGTTCACCAATTTCTAAATAAAAAAAATTCTCAAAGTTCAAAGTAACCCTATAATGTAATGTACCACTACATCCATCATATCCTATCAGACAGTAAAATTGCTGAAGTGGATGGAAATAGTGCTCAAATGGAATGAGAACAGCATGGGAAAGATGCCTGGAAACATCTCTGACTCCCAGGTTGTTTCTGGGAACAATGTTGTCAGAGTATCACGCCCCTTTTACTCACTGACAATAAAACATACCAAACTGAAGATAACATGGATTTTACAGGAAATATTCTTTCCTCTATAATGACTTGCATATGAGGCAAATTTAAAAAGAAAGAAAAACTGCTTCTTCCAACCCTTATTCTATGTTTACGAATGGCGTTTTTGCTGCATTTTTGTACTTTTTCATTGCTTTCAATGGCAAAAAAATGCAGCAGTTTTCCATTTCAATCAGGAAAATACAAGGAATCTTATGCATGAGATTTCTCAATTTTTTTCCCTTTTGTAAGTAGTGGAACCCCTAGACTGGTGTAGCATATGCACTAAGTGCAAAGCTTATCCTAAATTGAAAGGAGGGATTGCATTACACTGTGGAATACACATAGAGGGTGGCCTCAATTTTTTTTTCCACATGTGAAAGGAGTGGGACTCCTAGACTGGTAAAGCCTATACACTATGTGCAAGGATTTCCAAAAATTAGAAGGAGGCACTCCAATACATGATGGAACACACATAACATAGTGCCTCAGAAAACATTTACATTTAGCAAAAGTGGGACTTCTTTAGCCAACAACAAGGAGTCCCGGATTCCTGGCCACTACTCAGGGTACAACTGGCACAAGAAGGAACTTCAGGCATCCGACTCTAATTTTGCTCAGGCTAAGGTTGGCGTTAGTTCCTTCAGGGCTGGCTCAGGGCATTAGGCAGCCCCAAGGCTTCATATAGATTGAAGCAGGGGTTTCAAAACATTTTTTATATCCTTGGAGACCATTGCCAATTAAAATTTATGACCCATATGGGGGAAACTTCTCCAACCCATCCTGGGGAAAGAACACCACAAGTCCTTTGTCCATTTATTCACAGAAGAGATGCATTTTAGGCCTTTCTCCATTGTATGAATGCATCTTTATTTATTTATTTTTTTTAATGGAATTGAGGCAAATCTGAGGCTCGCAGACCACAGTCACTGCTCCATCTCTGCTTAAGTTGATTCCGTGGGTTTTTAGTGCCACAGGGTGCATAATAACTAATAAGGGCATCTGCCTGTCAACTGAAAATGCTGACAGGATGACAGTTCTCAAAATGAACAAGGCTTTGATTGATTGATTTTCTGGTGTATTCCTGTGAACCCTTTCTCACCTGAAAAAGGGTATACCATTCATTGTTTAGTATTTTTCTTGTCCTCCTACTTCTCTTCTTACACCATACCAATAGGGTTATTATGCAGTCCTCTCTTCAAATTTTTATAGGGCCATCAGGCGGCCCTAACTCAAAATTTTACTTGCCACAGACTTGAGCCAACTCAGAGTTTTGCATGCAGAATTCACAGCTCCTTCCATGCTTAAGTTAATTATGTGGGTTTTTAGTGCCACTGGGGGCATAATAACTGATAGGAGTATCCACAGGTAACCTGAAAATGCTGAGAGACCAAATGTTCTCAAAATGAAAATGGTTTGGATTGGCCCAGACTTCTCAACCCTACCAGATAACATCAGCAGAACATAAAACCAATTTAGATGTTCCTTTTTTCTGTTGTATTCCCATGCACACCCTCCCACTCAAAAAGGGGCATACAGTTCATTGTTTCTTCTATTTCTTGTCCTCTTCTTCTTCCCCCACCATATCCACAGAGTGATCATGAGGCGGAATTTTGAGAGTGCCATCAGAGGCAGTAGAGAAGGCAAGCAACTGTTCCTCAGAGCACCCACATGCAGCAAGTTCCGAGTCCAATGGTTAGATGTTCCCCAGTCTGGCACATTTTTAAAGAAAGTGGGGACAATAAAAGAATAGTCATTTGCAACCTGTGCCATACCGAGATAAGCAGGGGCCTTACCACTATAAGCCTCACCACTGCCAGCATGCTCAGACACATGTCATAAAAACACCCAACTTGGTGAGTCAAATGCCTGGCTACACAATCAATGTCTTCACGAGCAACACTGCCTCATCCCCTATGCTATGTGCATACCCTGTCCAGGATGCCGGCATGGTTGCCTCCTGTCTTGCACCTATCATTGTACATTTACTAACACCATCAGCAATGTTGTCCAATTCTTTGTCCCCAGAAAGTGTTGACATGTCCCTACAACAGGCCTTATAACGCAAAAGCAAATACCCAGCCACTCATCCATACATGGGCCCAAACACTAAATGGGCAAATTTCCAGACTGTTTGATCTTGAAATGTTGCTGTTTAGGCTTATGGACACTGAGGCTTTCTGCAACCGCATGGCGGCAGCTGTCCCTCGGCACTTGCTACCCAGCTGCCACTGGTTTTAGCAGTGGGCCATCCACACCTTACACCAGCACGTATCTCATAACATCACTGTGTCCTCACCAACTGAAAATGTCTACTTAACAACCGAAATTTGGACAAGTATTTGTGGACAGAATTGCTACATTTGCCTGGGGGAATCTTGTGAAGGCTGGAACAGAGTCTGACCCTAGGATGGCACACATGCTTCCGACGCCAAGAATTACAGGCCCTAGTTCCATTAGCATTTCCCCCCACTTACTACACCATTTGCAGCACCATGTCCTTCTCATCTCCGAATTGTCATTTGTGTAGGTGACAAACAGAACACCGCCACAGATTAATTGAAAGATATAACCAGAAGGCTTGGTAAACTCACATACATACTATGCCTGGCCCACGTGCTCAACTTAGCAGTTCAGCGCTTTCTAGAAACCTACCCAAGTTTGCCTGAACGTCTTGTGTTGGTTACGCTGCTTGTGTGCTTATTTCTGCAAGTCAGATACAGTTGCCGCTGGTCTGGTAGTCCTACAGCATCGCTTGCAAGTGCCAGCTCGCTAAATGGTGTGCGATGTGACCACGCCCTGGAACTCCTAATTACACATGTTAGGAAGGCTTTGTTAGCAGCAGGTTGCAGTACTTGAATACCAGCTACAACATGCCCCTCTGTATTTCGGTCCTCCACACAGAACAAAAGAGTGGGCATGAATGTCTGACATCCTGTGAGGTTCTACAAAACTTTAAGGAATTTACAAAGATGGAAAGTGCCAATGATGCCATACTACTCAAATGCAAGCTGCTCACAATTAAAGAGGAAGCTTTGCATGTGGAGCATGTAGAGGAAATGTAAAAAGAAAGTACACAAGATGCTAAATTCTTGCCTTGGAAATGTTGCCGTTTAGGCATCTGAACACTAAGACTTTCCACAACTTCGAGGTGGCAGCTGTCCCACTATACTTGGTCCCTAGCTGTCACTATATTTCTCGGTGTACCGTCCCCACCTTACACCAGCATGTATCCCATAACATCACCTGTGGCCTGACCAATGCAGTTACGTTGTAGCAGCTGTATACCTATAGAAGCACTGTAAAACATTACATCCTGACTTCATACCTCTAATGTAAAACTATCCCTCCTTCAGCAGCTAACCCTACACTGAATGTAGTTAACAGCAGTATTATTAAGGAACAGAATAGATGTAGACCTGAAAAGGACTTTTGGTTTTAGGTTTCAGCAGCAAGGATAATAAGGCTATGATCCCTGCCTAGACGCTTCTAATATATTATCCCTTCTCCACCAGCTCTCCCTACACTATTTGTCGCTAAGCACAGTATTATTAGAGAATAGAGTAGATTAGAATTAACCCTGAAAATAAATTTTGGGTCAATGTACCAGCAGCAAGGAATGTAAGGCAATAATCACTGCCTAGATGCGTCTAATACACTATCCCTTCTCCAGCAATTTGCCCTCCACCAAATGCGGATAAGAGCGGTATTATTATAGAATAGAATTTTTTTTACATAGCAATAGCAAGGTCTGTAAAGCTAGAATCCCTGCCTACATGCCTCCAATACACTTTTACTTCTCTACCAGCTCTCCCTACAGTAATTGCAGCTAAGAGCGGAATAAATAAAGAACAGAATAGATTTAAATTAGCCCTGAAAATGATTTTTGGGTTAATGTAGCAGCAGCAAGGTCTGAAAGTCTACAATTCCTGCCTACATGCTTGTAATACAAGATCCTTTCTCCACTAGCTCTCCCTATACTCCCTAACTGTAGCTAAGAGCGATATTATTAAAAAATATAATAGATTTTTTTATTTTTTAGTAGCAAGGACTGTAAGGCTAGAAACACTCTAACACATTATTCCTTCTCTAGGAAAGGCTCTCCTTACACTATTTTTGGGTACAGTGCGTGAAGCATGGCGTCATATAGACCCAATGACCCGATGCGGCCGGCTAATCACAGTAATACCAGTAGCCAACATAGGTACTGCATTACCGTGATTGCCAGGCAATCCTCGCATGTTTATTGGCTGAAAAACAGCCTTGATACATGTGGGGCGGTGATTCGAGCATGGCGTCTGAGCACAAGGTTACTCTTCCGAGTACCAAGTGTTTTGAGCCACCTGATGCTCGATTGAATACTGAGTAGTGCCTGTCATCACTAACTATAATTTTAACAAAATAACAAATAATCTAATATAGTATTTGTTGATCAATTATAGAAGGACAACGTTATGCTTAAAGGAAACTGCTTGTGAAAGAGTTAAAAAGCAAAGCGTCACTTGCTTATCAAAAGGACTTGCATTAAAAAGTCCCCCACTGTTATGGTCTGGACTTGGCATAGTTCTACGGTAAATTGTTGATCTTGTATCAATAAAATACCACCTGACATGTCAGTTGTTTTTGCCATTTGGATTTTGCACTGCAAAGCTGAGTTTTTGACCAAAGTTCTGCAACAAAAAGGCTGCAGTTTGAACTGCATAGTGTGAACAAGAAACCCAAATTCCCATAGACTTTGCTTGAAAAGCAGAACACAACTATTTTGGCATTAAACGCTGCAGTTGAAAAAGCAGCAAAAAAGCAGGTAAAAAGCAACGTGCGGACATAGCCTTAGGCCTCTTTCACAGGCCCGTTTTTCCGGGACATGTGGCATCCGTTTCTTTCATGGATACTACAAGTACCCATTATAACCTATGATGATATCCGTGTGCGCGTGTGAACCACACAGAGATATGCTCATTTTTTTCCCCGGCATCACGGATGACAAGGGCCAAACAATTCTATCCATGTATTGTCCGTGTGCTTGCAAAGAATAGGAGAACCTATTTTCATTCTTTTTCAATTTTTAAATAAAATGATTTTTATATAGACTATATTGTACATTTACTATTAATGTGATCAAGTTGTTTGAAAGCCCGAGGTTCATTTAGAGAAGATTTGTGCCTTAAAACCCATCATTTCTGTGTAATTCTTATTTTTCCCTGGGATTACAAATAAAAGGACACTCTAAAGGCAGCTTAATGTTCAGGTAGTTTCATCAAAAGTGGATTGTAATATTATTTAGAGGGAGGAATCTAATTTTGGTCAATTCCTGAAAATTGTCCATCTGTATGTGACATTTATTTTTGTGATCTTTTTAAAAAATCTGTTAAGGACTTTGGAACCATTAGATTTATATCCTTATAGATTTTATCTTTCAACATAAGACGTTGTACTGTATTTCAAAACATGAAGCCAATGGAGCATAATATTCTTAAATCTCTTAGCAAGTGACCTCTTCCTGTCTCTTTTCTGAAAAAAAACAAGTCTTTTAGTAACATATGTGGTTTTCTGTATGTATAATAGGCACTACAGCTGCCTCAATTGTTTCTTAGTAGAGTCTATGCAGCTGTTTCTCTGGAGCTGTACCTAAGGCAAGGAACAGCGTAGCCCATCACTTGTGTACATTTCCTGATCCTTCTGGTCCATTTTGTCTACGGTCTGTCGTATTTAATCATTAAATCTTACTTTGTGGTTGACACCTTTCTCTTATTGTAAATCCACTGGTCTTTGTATGTGGAAGATGAAGGGACAAGTAAGACAACTATGTACATTGGAACTTTTCTTATCACTTTCTTCTAGAGGTCACAGGTCTTGGGACTGACATGCAATATTAACCATGCCCTTAGCAGTAAAATATATATATATGGATTTCTGCATTTTGCCTACATACATTGTAATTCTTTTTGACTACTGATACACTTGCTGGTAGATACCATATAAACAAAGAGACATAAAATGTTATTAAAGAATATAATGGTATTTCTGTTTAAAATGTATGGACTATTAAAATTGTGAAGATAATTTTATGCCATATTCATGACATGGGTTAGACTGAAGTTGGACTTACCCATCTTATGACATGTCTGCTTTTGGAAATAATAGTATTTAACAGGATATAATTATTCAGTATCATCTTGTCTTAAAGGGAACTTGTCACATTGCATAACGCTACTAACCAGCCAATGTGGAGTTAATCTGCAGGTTAATACCCTGGGAAAGGTGCCCCTGCAGCTGTACTGAAAATGTAGCTTCCTGGAGAAAATAAACTTTATTCATGCCAAGAGGAGTTTTCAGTCATGCAGGAGTGCCAGCAAGGCCACAGTCACTGCTGACAGCACGGACTGACAGCCAGCTGTACATTGCCTCACTGCAGAGCCGGCTGTCAATCAGCGTGCTGGAAAGTGCTAATAGCCACCGCTCACAGCACGGACTGACAGCCAGCTGTACATTGCCTCACTGCAGAGCCGGCTGTCAATCAGCGTGCTGGAAAGTGCTAATAGCCACCGCTCACAGCACGGACTGACAGCCAGCTGTACATTGCCTCACTGCAGAGCCGGCTGTCAATCAGCGTGCTGGAAAGTGCTAATAGCCACCGCTCACAGTGCTGTGGGCAATGACTGTAGCACTGGCATGGCTGTGTAAATAAAAGTCAGCTGCTTCTGGTAAGAATAAGTTTCATTTTCTCTCAGGAGTAGAGATGAGCGAACCGGTCCCGGTTCAGCTCGAGGTCGGTTCGCCGAACGGAGGTCCCGTTCGAGTTCGGCTCGTCGAACGTTCGACGAACCGAACTCGAACTGCATAGGAAACAATGGCAGGCAATCACAAACACATAAAAACACCTAGAAAACACCCTCAAAGGTGTCCAAAAGGTGACAAACAACTCACAACACAACCACATGGGAAAGTGACAAGGACAAATTGTCATGTGAAAACAAAACAGCGTTACGAGGAAAAAGAGGACGAGACACAGATATAGGCATGGCACGCCCTTCTAAAATCATGTAAAACACCGCAAGGTGACTCCAAGCGGAGCCTCCCTTTTTTCCAAAAATTGGGCCCCACACACACCCACCCCTTCAGTGGCAGCAGTTGTGCCCCAGTTGTACACTTCACAGCTAGATTTGCATCAAGCACATTCAAAAATACGCCATAATTAACCGTCCCCAGGATGACACCAGGGTAGGTAGCAAAGTCTTTCCTGATCCCAGCTCTGTTCATCTTGGCTTCTTTTAAAAAACAATGTAAGCAAGGGTTACTCCAAGCGGAGTCTCCCTTTTTTCCAAAAATTGGGCCCCACACACACCCACCCCTTCAGTGGCAGCAGTTGTGCCCCAGTTGTACAATTCACAGCTAGGTTTGCATCAACACATTCAAAAATACGCCATAATTAACCGTCCCCAGGATGACACCAGGGTAGGTAGCAAAGTCTTTCCTGATCCCAGCTCTGTTCATCTTGGCTCCTTTTAAAAAACACAGCAAGCAAGGGTTACTCCAAGCGGAGCCTCCCTTTTTTCAAAAAATTGGGCCCCACACACACCCACCCCTTCAGTGGCAGCAGTTGTGCCCCAGTTGTACACTTCACAGCTAGATTTGCATCAAGCACATTCAAAAATACGCCATAATTAACCGTCCCCAGGATGACACCAGGGTAGGTAGCAAAGTCTTTCCTGATCCCAGCTCTGTTCATCTTGGCTCCTTTTAAAAAACACAGCAAGGAAGGGTTACTCCAAGCGGAGTCTCCCTTTTTTCCAAAAATTGGGCCCCACACACACCCACCCCTTCAGTGGCAGCAGTTGTGCCCCAGTTGTACACTTCACAGCTAGATTTGCATCAAGCACATTCAAAAATACGCCATAATTAACCATCCCCAGGATAACACCAGGGTAGGTAGCAAAGTCTTTCCTGATCCCAGCTCTGTTCATCTTGTACCGGTGATCTAATAGTGTGGCAAGCCAGTAGTCATCATCACGTCTAATTTTGACAATACGAGGGTCATGTTGGAGGTAGTGCAACAAGAAGGCACTCATGTGTCTTGCGCAGCCATGCAGACCAAGTCCACGCTGTGTTTGTGGCATAGAGGTGCTAACCGTTCATTCTTCCTCTGACATCTCCCCCCAACCTCTTTCAACTGAAATTTGACCAAGGTCTCCCTCATCTGCTGAGTCTTCCATGTCCATGGACAGTTCGTCCTCCATTTCTTCATGTTCTCCTGCACCTTCCTCAACATTTAGTCTGCTACTATGCGCCCTTGTTGATCCCTGTCCCCCATGGTCCCATGCCTGGCGCCTTGGTGATGATGAACGTCTGGACCTTGGTGATGTTGTTGTGTCTTGCGCATATGAATCCTCCTGTAGTTCATCCCCTTCCTGTTGTCCCACCCCCTGACTCCGAATAGTGTTTAGCGTGTGCTCCAGCATGTAAATGACTGGAATCGTCATGCTGATAATGGCATTGTCAGCGCTAAACATATTCGTCGCCATGTCGAAACTGTGCAGAAGGGTGCATAGGTCCTTGATCTGAGACCACTCCATCAGGGTGATCTGACCCACCTCTGCATATCGTTGGCCCAGGCTATACGTCATGACGTATTGCACCAGGGCTCGGCGGTGCTGCCACAGTCGCTGTAACATGTGGAGAGTTGAATTCCAGCGTGTCGCCACATCGCATTTCAGGCGATGAACCGGCAGGCCGAAAGACTTCTGGAGCGATGCAAGTCGCTCAGCTGCGGCGCTTGAATGGCGGAAGTGAGCAGACAGTTTTCATGCCCTGTTCAGAAGGCCACCTAGGCCGGGATAGTGTGTTAAAAATTGCTGGACGACAAGGTTCAACACGTGAGCCATACAAGGTACGTGTGTCACCTTGCCCAGGCGAAGGGCCGCACCCAGGTTTGCAGCATTGTCACACACGGCCTTACCAGGCTGCAGGTTGAGTGGAGACAACCATTTATTAAACTCGGACCGCAGAGCTGACCACAACTCCTCAGCTGTGTGACTCTTATTCCCAAGACATGTCAAGCTAAAGACCGCCTGATGCCGTTGCGCTCTGCTGCCAGCATAGTAATGAGGGGTGCGTGATTCCTTCTGCACAGTGAGAACGCTGGCCTGACCAGGCAGGCTTGGGGCGGAGGTGGAGGACCCAGATGAGGTGGAGGATGCAGAAGCAGTGGCGGAACTTGGACAGACAGAGGATTGACACACAAGTCGTGGGGACGGCAAGACTTGTGCAGCAGACCCTTCACCATCTATCACCATAGTTACCCAGTGCCCAGTCAGCGACATGTAACGTCCCTGTCCATGCTTACTGGTCCAAGTATCGGTGGTGAAATGCACCCGTTCACACACAGAGTTTCTCAAGGAAGCGGTGATGTTGTGTGCGACATGCTGGTGTAGCGCGGGCACACCTTTCTTAGAGAAGTAGTGGCGACTAGGCATCTGGAACTGGGGCACAGCGACAGACATAAGGTCTCTAAAATCCTGTGTGTCCACTAGGCGGAAAGGCAGCATTTCGGTAGCCAACAGCTTACAGAGGGATAGAGTCAACCTCTTAGCTTTGTCATGGGTCGCAGGAAGTGGCCTTTTATTTGACCACATCTGAGGGACAGAGATCTGGCTGCTGTGTGTAGACGGTGTTGTGTAGGGTGCCCCTGGAAAAATGCAGGTTTGTGAGGAAAGTGCAGGCGGAGACATGATGTTGCCTTCATCCAACGTTGGTGCTATCGATGTCTGAGAGAGCTGTACACACTCACTTGTTTCCCCTTCCAAACCAACTGACGACCTACCAAGCAAACTGCCTGTTGCGGTTACAGTGGTGGAAGTTGTGGGTGGAAAAACAGGTGTGACAGCTGTCCCCACAGTCCTAGAAGATGACGAGCGCGCGGATGCACTGGAAGGAGCAGGCGGTGGATGGTTCGCTCCGCTAGGCCGCATTGCAGCACGGTGAGCTTCCCACCGGGCCATATGATATTTATTCATGTGATGATTCATGGAAGAAGTTGTCAAACTGCTGAGGTTTTGACCTCTACTAAGAGAACCATGACAAATTTTACAGATCCCATAATTGGGGCGATCTTTTTCTATGTCAAAAAAGGACCAGGCTAGGCAAGGCTTAGAGGCCATGCGACCTGTTGATCCACCCCGAATAATGCTCAGAGGCAGAGTGGTGGCTGAGGATGCAGTTGTAGACGTGCTACCAGTACTCCGACTGTGTCCAGGAAGGCGCAAGGTAACTTCGTCATCAGTTGCATCCTCCTCCACCACCTCTGTTGACCTCCTCAAGTGCCTGACTGTGGGTTGACAGTAGGTGGGATCTAGAACTTCATCATCAATTGTTGTGTTTGCACTCCCCTCCCCCTCAGACCGAGCCTCTTCTTGCCCTGACCGAATATTTAAGTTGTCATCCCAATCGGGTATCTGCGTCTCATCTTCATCAGTATGTTCCTCATTGTCTATAACCACAGGTGTTACAGTTTGTGACAAAGGGTCAACATTATGCTCAGAAACTTGGTCCTCACGGCCTGAATCAGAGTCACAAAGGTTCTGGGAATCACTGCAGACCATTTCCTGTTCTCTGCTCACTGTAGCTTGGGAGCAGACCTCTGATTCCCAGGCTATAGTGTGACTGAACAGCTCTGCAGACTCAGCCATCTCAGTTCCACCATACTGTGCAGGGCTGATGGAGACTTCAGAGCTGGGAGAAAGCAAGTTTGATTGGGATGACAACTCAGAGGACTGGTGTTTTTTGGATGCAGTACTTGAAGTGGCTGAGAGGGCACTTGTTGGACCACTTGAGATCCATTCAAGCATTTTCCTTTTTTGGCCATCATCTACCTTTGTTCCTGTTGTTCGTGTCCGTAAAAAAGGGAGCACATCGGATTGTCCACGGTAAGTAGTAGACATTTTACTTTTGCTGGTAGATGGTCTATCTTCAGCAGATGATAATGGAGCTTTGCCACCTTCCCCACGGACAAACCCTTTTTTCCTTTTCCACCACGCCTCTCCCCTTTCCACCAGCATCTGTCATTTTGCCACTCATGTTGATTGCGACAAGATTGTGCACTGAAAATGTGGTAGTAAAAATTGAGAGGTGGTGTAGATTGCAGCAGTGGTCTAGCTTTATTAACAGCAGAATAATAAAGAATAAATATCCCTGACAATGCAACTACGGCCCTTAAACTGGCAGCATCAATTGCTAGTATAATGGCTTAGTTATAATGAGTTGGAGTGTGCAATGCAGGCAGAGGTGCTGCAAATGTCTTTGCACTAGTGTGACTAGACAAAAGTCCAATAGCCACGTTTAGGATGCCACTAGGTACACTGAGTGTTTGCTAGTATAATGGCTTAGTTATAATGAGTTGGAGTGTGCAATGCAGGCAGAGGTGCTGCAAATGTCTTTGCACTAGTGTGACTAGACAAAGGTACAATAGCCACGTTTAGGATGCCACTAGGTACACTGAGTGTTTGCTAGTATAATGGCTTAGTTATGAGTTGGAGTGTGCAATGCAGGCAGAGGTGCTGCAAATATCTTTGCACTAGTGGGACTATAGCAAAGTCCAATAGCCACGTTTAGGATGCCACTAGGTACACTGAGTGTTTGCTAGTATAATGGCTTAGTTATAATGAGTTGGAGTGTGCAATGCAGGTAGAGGTGCTGCAACTGTCTTTGCACTAGTGTGACTAGACAAAAGTCCAATAGCCACGTTTAGGATGCCACTAGGTACACTGAGTGTTTGCTAGTATAATGGCTTAGTTATAATGAGTTGGAGTGTGCAATGCAGGTAGAGGTGCTGCAAATGTCTTTGCACTTGTGTGACTAGACAAAAGTCCAATAGCCACGTTTAGGATGCCACTAGGTACACTGAGTGTTTGCTAGTATAATGGCTTAGTTATAATGAGTTGGAGTGTGCAATGCAGGCAGAGGTGCTGCAAATGTCTTTGCACTAGTGTGACTAGACAAAAGTACAATAGCCACGTTTAGGATGCCACTAGGTACACTGAGTGTTTGCTAGTATAATGGCTTAGTTATGAGTTGGAGTGTGCAATGCAGGCAGAGGTGCTGCAAATATCTTTGCACTAGTGGGACTATAGCAAAGTCCAATAGCCACGTTTAGGATGCCACTAGGTACACTGAGTGTTTGCTAGTATAATGGCTTAGTTATAATGAGTTGGAGTGTGCAATGCAGGTAGAGGTGCTGCAAATGTCTTTGCACTAGTGTGACTAGACAAAAGTCCAATAGCCACGTTTAGGATGCCACTAGGTACACTGAGTGTTTGCTAGTATAATGGCTTAGTTATAATGAGTTGGAGTGTGCAATGCAGGCAGAGGTGCTGCAAATGTCTTTGCACTTGTGTGACTAGACAAAAGTCCAATAGCCACGTTTAGGATGCCACTAGGTACACTGAGTGTTTGCTAGTATAATGGCTTAGTTATAATGAGTTGGAGTGTGCAATGCAGGCAGAGGTGCTGCAAATATCTTTGCACTAGGGGGAGTATAGCAAAGTCCAATAGCCACGTTTAGGATGCCACTAGGTACACTGAGTGTTTGCTAGTATAATGGCTTAGTTATAATGAGTTGGAGTGTGCAATGCAGGCAGAGGTGCTGCAAATATCTTTGCACTAGTGGGACTATAGCAAAGTCCAATAGCCACGTTTAGGATGCCACTAGGTACACTGAGTGTTTGCTAGTATAATGGCTTAGTTATAATGAGTTGGAGTGTGCAATGCAGGTAGAGGTGCTGCAAATGTCTTTGCACTAGTGTGACTAGACAAAAGTCCAATAGCCACGTTTAGGATGCCACTAGGTACACTGAGTGTTTGCTAGTATAATGGCTTAGTTATAATGAGTTGGAGTGTGCAATGCAGGCAGACGTGCTGCAAAAGTCTTTGCAATAGTGTGACCAGACAAAAGTCCAATAGCCACGTTTAGGATGCCACTAGGTACACTGAGTGTTTGCTAGTATAATGGCTTAGTTATAATGAGTTGGAGTGTGCAATGCAGGCAGAGGTGCTGCAAATGTCTTTGCACTAGTGTGACTAGACAAAAGTCCAATAGCCACGTTTAGGATGCCACTAGGTACACTGAGTGTTTGCTAGTATAATGGCTTAGTTATAATGAGTTGGAGTGTGCAATGCAGGTAGAGGTGCTGCAAATGTCTTTGCACTAGTGTGACTAGACAAAAGTCCAATAGCCACGTTTAGGATGCCACTAGGTACACTGAGTGTTTGCTAGTATAATGGCTTAGTTATAATGAGTTGGAGTGTGCAATACAGGTAGAGGTGCTGCAAATGTCTTTGCACTAGTGTGACTAGACAAAAGTCCAATAGCCACGTTTAGGATGCCACTAGGTACACTGAGTGTTTGCTAGTATAATGGCTTAGTTATAATGAGTTGGAGTGTGCAATGCAGGCAGAGGTGCTGCAAATATCTTTGCACTAGGGGGAGTATAGCAAAGTCCAATAGCTATGTTTAGGATGCCACTAGGTACACTGAGTGTTTGCTAGTATAATGGCTTAGTTATAATGAGTTGGAGTGTGCAATGCAGGCAGAGGTGCTGCAAATGTCTTTGCACTAGTGTGACTAGACAAAAGTACAATAGCCACGTTTAGGATGCCACTAGGTACACTGAGTGTTTGCTAGTATAATGGCTTAGTTATGAGTTGGAGTGTGCAATGCAGGTAGAGGTGCTGCAAATATCTTTGCACTAGTGGGACTATAGCAAAGTCCAATAGCCACGTTTAGGATGCCACTAGGTACACTGAGTGTTTGCTAGTATAATGGCTTAGTTATAATGAGTTGGAGTGTGCAATGCAGGTAGAGGTGCTGCAAATGTCTTTGCACTAGTGTGACTAGACAAAAGTCCAATAGCCACGTTTAGGATGCCACTAGGTACACTGAGTGTTTGCTAGTATAATGGCTTAGTTATAATGAGTTGGAGTGTGCAATGCAGGCAGAGGTGCTGCAAATATCTTTGCACTAGTGGGACTATAGCAAAGTCCAATAGCCACGTTTAGGATGCCACTAGGTACACTGAGTGTTTGCTAGTATAATGGCTTAGTTATAATGATTTGGAGTGTGCAGAGGACAGGAGGGTACAGTGGCAGGGTTGTGGGTCTCTGGGTAGAGGAATGGAAGCCTGCCTTTCTATTCCCTCCTAATGGGGAAATGCAGCGACGAAATCCCTGACCTTAGCTACACAGACGCTGTCGCTGTTTTCAGGTTCTGTCACCTATGGCTCTGACCCTGCCGGTACGAGCCCTTAAAAGGACTGATGGAAAGTGCTATGCCTATGCTGTCCAGCGCTGTGTATGGAGTGCATACAGCAGTATCGGCGATAGGACAAAGGACGGAGCTGCGCCAGTGATGTCTGACACCAAGGACGCAGAAGAGATAATGGCGTCCGGACGGCCAGATACTCGTTTTTATAATGCAGGGACATGTGACATGGACATCCTATCACACATGCCGTTGCTTCTCTGGCTAAAAGTCCACTTAGCTGTGTGTGTGTCTGGGATTGGCTGACATGCTGGCCCGCCCCACAAGACGCGCGCGCTTAGGGAAGGAAGACAAGAAAAAAAAAAAAAAATGGCGATCGCCATTATACAAACAGCAGTGATCTGAAGGCGCTGTTCCCGCACACTATACACTGAAATGTCATAATAGTGTGAGTCACAGAGTGACTTACACTATTACAGCGGAAAGCCAGCTAGGAATTAGCTGTTTTTTTGCTGCTAGAACCGTTCTCGAACGTTTCTAGAACTATCGAGCTTTTGCAAAAAGCTCGAGTTCTAGTTCGATCTAGAACAGGCCCCAAAATCACTCGAGCCTAGAACTGGAGAACCGCGAACCGCGAACCGCGCTCAACTCTACTCAGGAGCCACTCTTTCATTATCTTATTCGGACAACATTGGAACGCTATTAACTTGTGGATTGACCCTATATCCGAATGTTAATAGCATTTTTTGATGTGACAGGTTTTCTTAAAGTACCCGAAAGTCCCATGCCAAGCTATTTTCCTGACAGAACTAAACTGTCCCCCAAAGGGAAGTAAGGGGCAGGAGTATGATGGCAACACAGATAAAGATACACGGGAAAACCAAAATGTGGACATTGCAAAGTCGCAATAACAGAACGAAACAATGGAGGAAAGCAAGAAAAGTAAGGCAGCAAGAAAAGGACAACAAAGGTTAACACCACAAACACTCACAGCAACAAAGTACTACAACCACCAATAAGTCTCTCACCAAACCAGTATAGAGAAGCAATAGCCATTAAAAGAAGTGTCCAGCCAGCATATATAGGGGAGAATATGTGACTGGCTACCACATAGCATCTGATTAAAGGAGAATAACAAGTAGCCCAGCAGAGATTAACTCTTACTAGCACGCCTATGAACTACAAGTCTGTGAGTTGACGCCAGAGTCTTCCTGCGCTGATCAGACATCAGACTGGTTAGCAGGCAGAGTGCCAGAATCTGTAGTCTCCACAGATCCTCCTGACGCCATTACAACAGTCAGCAATGTGGCAGATGGTCACTGCTGCTATTGATGACGGCTACTGCTGTAACTAATTACAACTCTGCTGCTACTGACAACTGCTAGTGCTGCTATTGATGATGGGAACTGCTGCTACTGAAGACAGGCACTGCTGCTACTAAAGATGATGACTGCTGCTATTGATGATGGCTGCTCTGATTTTTAACTGTTTTGCTGTTTTTAAGTTTTTGATCAGGAAGCCCCACTGGTGGACCGCACCACACCACACCACACCACAGCTACATTATAGATCACACATGGTTTGGACAGCTGATGTGTAATGCAGCCTACTGCTGCTAGTGGAGTGCTGAACTATGACACGTCCAGCACTCATCTCCCTCTAACTCACAATTATCCATGGATCAAACAGTGAGTAGGAGGGGGGAGAGTGATGGACATCGCCATATTTTATGGCTGTCCTGACTCCCATTGTCTGGTGCATAGTCACCTCACTCCAGTTAATCTTTGTTGAGACAGCATTGTTTACTACCAGGAAGCAGCGCTGCTGCTACTTATTGTTTGCGGTGTAGATAACAAGCGTGGCCAGGTACAACATGCTCCACAACCTAGTCCTGGTCCATGGACCAGTGGTTAGGGACCCTTGCACTAGTACATCTCTTTTTAAAAAAGAACAAACAAATTAGCAACAACCACCTACACATAGTTAGGAATCTCTAAAACACATTTCCAAAACTGAATATGTGATACTATAAAATATATTGAAACGTGATATAACCAGGTGTAGGTCAGGACTAAGTAGGGGAAATCGCTAATAATTAACCAACACCACAAGAGGAAAAACGATCAAATGCCCATTTTATAGAAAATATGCAAATTTTATTGTGTAATACGAACAGACAACATGAAAAGGATGGAGAAAAAAAATTATACAGAAAATATAATTCACCCCAAGAAGGTCTCGGACCCCTCCATATATGGTACAATTGAAAGGAATGGAAAAATGCAGTGTAACGCAGTGCATAAATCACTATGCCCACTAGATTTAACTATACACCCATAAAACAATCCCTGAACATGCGACCATTTAAGATAGTGTCGGCAAGGTGAATCACCTAATATATGATAAGCCGGTTGTTAAATAATACTCACATGGGCGAAGGTCAAATGCTGGGACCAAAGGGGGGAGGAAGGAGGGTCCCACAGACCACCCGACGGCCATTTCGGCAACACTAGGTTACCTTCGTCAGGGGTTGCATAGCTATAGCAGGGTAGAATAGCTATACAAGAACTGTCCCTGGTTTTTAGGGCTGTACAAGACCTTCGCTTCCATAGAAGGGCTATATGAACCCTTTCCTTGCATAGTAGAGCTGTAAGAGAGCTGTCCATGGGTAGTAGAGCTATGCAACTACTATACCTACATATAAGACATTAAACACTGGAAGATAATGGCCATCAAGGTAAAGAAGACGCCGGGGGGTTGCGGGTAGCAAGCCCTCGGTGGGTATATTCTTAAAAGAGCATAGAGAAAACCGGAGAAAAAAGAACAAAACCAAAATATATGATAGTGAAAATATAAATATTTTTATTTTTAAGTGAAAAAAAAGGAGTATACATGGACCAGTAGGTCAAAGACAAACATTAATGGGATGTCAAAAAAGTCATCAACTGCACAATTTATACAATGGCAATAAAAGGACCCCTCTCCTGCGCGAAGCGACCCAAGGTGGTAGGGAAAAAGGGTGGGGACAAATCTAGTGAAGGGGAGTAGAATGTGCGGGGGGAAGGCACGTTCAAAATCTGATAGCGACTGCAGACAGTGCAGCAGCTGTCACTAGGTAGTAGGACAATGCGACAGCTTCCCCCGGGTAGTAGGGTTGTATGACAGATGTCCCTCGGTACCAGGGCTAGGGTAGTAAGGCTATTCAAAAGCTGTCCCTGGGCAGTATGGCTATATGACAGCTGTCTTTGGCTAGTAGGATTATAAGAGAGCTGTCCCTGGGTACTAGGACTATATGATAGCTTTCCCTGGGTACTCATTGTAGGGTAGTAGGGCTATCCAAGAGCTGTTTCCTGTGTAGTTTGGCTATATGACAGCTATCCTTGGATAGTAGGGCTATAATAGAGCTGTCCCTGGGTAGTAGAATTAAGATCGCTGTCCCTGGTTTATAGCGCTAAGGGCACATCAATGGGTTGTAGGGCTAAGGGAACTGTCCCGGACCTCAGAGTCCAAGATGAACTGCTCCTTATGCTAAATATTGGCTGCATCTGCTCTAAATTACAGATGGAACCTTCTGCCTTTGCTTTTGCCAGACCCTATGCTAAGCACTAAGGAATAACGTTTGGAACTCCATTCTATGTCTGAACTGGGTGCAAAAAACCTAAAAAACATCACTATGGGGAGATAAGGTATGCACACCAGTGACTATGGAAGGGGAATACATGGAATAGCAGAAACTGCTGTGTGAATACTGACATGAAAAATTCAATAGCTATTTGTAAGAATGAAATGTGAAAAATGGAACCTGCATTACTGCCATGAATATATGAATAAAGAGAAATTTAGCTACTGAATTGATCAATGCAGAAGAGCCCCAACACTACGCCAAAGTATTTCTCTACGTTGGGGTCCCTAGCTTGTGTGTGTCCTCTCATGCAGTTAAAAAACTTACCGTGTATGGGACGCTGAGACCCAGGCTATATATGCGTATAATGTGGATTGGCAATAGGTGTGTATGGGGAGGGTTCACAAACGAAAAACTACTAACATTAAGGAATAACGTTTGGAACTCCATTCTATGTCTGAACTGGGTGCAAAAAACCTAAAAAACATCACTATGGGGAGATAAGGTATGCACACCAGTGACTATGGAAGGGGAATACATGGAATAGCAGAAACTGCTGTGTGAATACTGACATGAAAAATTCAATAGCTATTTGTAAGAATGAAATGTGAAAAATGGAACCTGCATTACTGCCATGAATATATGAATAAAGAGAAATTTAGCTACTGAATTGATCAATGCAGAAGAGCCCCAACACTACGCCAAAGTATTTCTCTACGTTGGGGTCCCTAGCTTGTGTGTGTCCTCTCATGCAGTTAAAAAACTTACCGTGTATGGGACGCTGAGACCCAGGCTATATATGCGTATAATGTGGATTGGCAATAGGTGTGTATGGGGAGGGTTCACAAACGAAAAACTACTAACATTAAGGAATAACGTTTGGAACTCCATTCTATGTCTGAACTGGGTGCAAAAAACCTAAAAAACATCACTATGGGGAGATAAGGTATGCACACCAGTGACTATGGAAGGGGAATACATGGAATAGCAGAAACTGCTGTGTGAATACTGACATGAAAAATTCAATAGCTATTTGTAAGAATGAAATGTGAAAAATGGAACCTGCATTACTGCCATGAATATATGAATAAAGAGAAATTTAGCTACTGAATTGATCAATGCAGAAGAGCCCCAACACTACGCCAAAGTATTTCTCTACGTTGGGGTCCCTAGCTTGTGTGTGTCCTCTCATGCAGTTAAAAAACTTACCGTGTATGGGACGCTGAGACCCAGGCTATATATGCGTATAATGTGGATTGGCAATAGGTGTGTATGGGGAGGGTTCACAAACGAAAAACTACTAACATTAAGGAATAACGTTTGGAACTCCATTCTATGTCTGAACTGGGTGCAAAAAACCTAAAAAACATCACTATGGGGAGATAAGGTATGCACACCAGTGACTATGGAAGGGGAATACATGGAATAGCAGAAACTGCTGTGTGAATACTGACATGAAAAATTCAATAGCTATTTGTAAGAATGAAATGTGAAAAATGGAACCTGCATTACTGCCATGAATATATGAATAAAGAGAAATTTAGCTACTGAATTGATCAATGCAGAAGAGCCCCAACACTACGCCAAAGTATTTCTCTACGTTGGGGTCCCTAGCTTGTGTGTGTCCTCTCATGCAGTTAAAAAACTTACCGTGTATGGGACGCTGAGACCCAGGCTATATATGCGTATAATGTGGATTGGCAATAGGTGTGTATGGGGAGGGTTCACAAACGAAAAACTACTAACATTAAGGAATAACGTTTGGAACTCCATTCTATGTCTGAACTGGGTGCAAAAAACCTAAAAAACATCACTATGGGGAGATAAGGTATGCACACCAGTGACTATGGAAGGGGAATACATGGAATAGCAGAAACTGCTGTGTGAATACTGACATGAAAAATTCAATAGCTATTTGTAAGAATGAAATGTGAAAATTGAATTTTTCATGTCAGTATTCACACAGCAGTTTCTGCTATTCCATGTATTCCCCTTCCATAGTCACTGGTGTGCATACCTTATCTCCCCATAGTGATGTTTTTTAGGTTTTTTGCACCCAGTTCAGACATAGAATGGAGTTCCAAACGTTATTCCTTAATGTTAGTAGTTTTTCGTTTGTGAACCCTCCCCATACACACCTATTGCCAATCCACATTATACGCATATATAGCCTGGGTCTCAGCGTCCCATACACGGTAAGTTTTTTAACTGCATGAGAGGACACACACAAGCTAGGGACCCCAACGTAGAGAAATACTTTGGCGTAGTGTTGGGGCTCTTCTGCATTGATCAATTCAGTAGCTAAATTTCTCTTTATTCATATATTCATGGCAGTAATGCAGGTTCCATTTTTCACATTTCATTCTTACAAATAGCTATTGAATTTTTCATGTCAGTATTCACACAGCAGTTTCTGCTATCCCATGTATTCCCCTTCCATAGTCACTGGTGTGCATACCTTATCTCCCCATACCTATGCTAAGCACTGGCTGTAAGCTGGCCTGTAAGCTGATTTAAAGGTTGAAAGATAGAACCTGCTCCCTGTGCTTATGGCATCTCCTTTTGTTAAGTGCCTGCTGACTGCATCCCCATGAATTCCAAGATGGAACCCGCTTCTTGTGTTGGTGCTGCCCTTATTAGTAAGCATTGGGTGCATCTGCTCAAATTCCAAGATGGCACTAGCCTTTTTGCTGGCTACACCACTCTAAACCCTGGCTGTGTCAATGTAAAATTCAGCTAGAACGTAATAGAGGAGGTGGCGCCAGCACAGAGGGCAGGTGACATCTTGGATTCTGAGTTTCAGTGCAAACCTTCACACTGCTCTTTAAAAGAAAGACTCCATCCTGTGCACATTCTGGTATGTATGTCCACATCCTGGCATATATGTCCCTCATCCTGGGCCCATCCTGCTCTAAATGTCCCCATCCTGGTATATACAGTATGTCTCCCATCCTAGGCCCCATACTGGTATATATATCTCCATCCTGGTATATAGGTTAACTCTCCAGGCATATATGTCCTCATTCTGGACCCATCCTGGTATATATGTCCCCATCCTGCTATATATGTCCCCATCCAGGTATATATGTCCCGATCCTAGTATATATGTCTCCATCCTGGTGTATATTTACCCATCCTGGTATATATATGTCCCCATCCTAATATATGTCTCCATCCTGGTGTATATTTCTACATCCTGGTATATACACTGTGTGCAGAATTATTAGGCAAGTTGTATTTTAAAGGATTTTTTTTATTATTGATCAACAACTATGTTCTCAATCAACCCAAAAGACTTATAAATATCAAAGCTTAATATTTTTGGAAGTTGGAGTGGGATTTTTTTAGATTTGGCTATCTTAGGAGGATATCTGTTTGTGCAGGTAACTATTAAGGCCGCTTTACACACTGCGATATCGGTACCGATATCGCTAGCGTGCGTACCCGCCCCCATCGGTTGTGCGACACGGGCAAATCTCTGCCCGTGTCGCACAACATCGCCCGGACCCGTCACACAGACTTACCTTCCCTGTGACGTCGCTGTGACCGGTGAACCGCCTCCTTTCTAAGGGGACGGTTCGTTCAGCGTCACAGCGACGTCACAGCAGTGTCACTGAACTGCCGCCCAATAGAAGCGGAGGGGCGGAGATGAACGGGACGTAACATCCTGCCCACACCTCCTTCCTTCCGCATTGTGGCCGGGAGGCAGGTAAGGAGAGCTTCCTCATTCCTGCGGTGTCACGCGGAGCGATGTGTGCTGCCGCAGGAACGAGGATATTTGATATTTGAGAATGGACCCCCATGTCACCGATGAGCGATTTTGCACGTTTTTGCGACGATGCAAAATCGCTCATAGGTGTCACACGCAACGGCATCGCTACAGCAGCCGGATATGCGTCACAAAATCCGTGACCCCAACGAGATGTAGCGATCTCATAGCGTGTAAAGCCCGCTTTACTGTGCAGAATTATTATGCAACTTAGTAAAAACCAAATATATTCCCATCTCACTTGTTTATTTTCACCAGGTAAACCAATATAACTGCACAAAATTTAGAAATAAACATTTATGACATGCAAAAACAAAAACCTAAAAAATTAGTGACCAATATAGCCACCTTTCTTTATGATGACACTCAACAGCCTACTACCCATAGATTATGTCAGTTGCTTGATCTGTTTACAATCAATTGTGTGTATCAGGAGCCATCACAGCTTCCCAGACACTGTTCCGAGAGGTGTACTGTTTTCCCTCCCTGTAGATCTCACATTTTATGAGGGACTGCATGTTCTCTATGGAGTTCAGATCAGGTGAACAAGGGGGCCATGTCATTATTTTTTCATCTTTTAGACCTTTACTGGCCAGCCACACTGTGGAGTAGTTGGATGCATGTGATGGAGCATTGTCCTGCATGAAAATCATGTGTTACTTGAACGATACCAACTCCTTCCTGTACCACTGCTTGAAAAAATTGTTGTCCAGAAACTGGCAGTAGGTTTGGGAGTTGAGCTTCACTCCATCCTCAACTTGAAACTTTCCCACAAGTTCATCTTGATGATACCAGCCCATACCAGTACCGCACCTCCACCTTGCTGGCGTCTGAGTCGGAGTGGAGCTATCTACCCTTTGCTGATCCAACCTCTGGCCCATCCATGTGGCCCATCAAGAGTCACTCTCATTTCATCAGTTCAAAAAACCTTTGAAAAATCAGTCTTAAGATATTTCTTGGCCTTGTCTTGACTTTTTATCTTATGTTTCTTGTTCAAAGCTGGTAGTTTTCCAGGCTTCCTTACCTTGGCCATATCCCTGAGTATGGCACACCTTGTGCTTTTTGATACTCCAGTAATGTTGCCAAATGTTGCCAATATGGCCAAACTGGTGGCAAATGGCATCTTGGCAGCTTCACGCTTGATTTTCCTCAATACATGGGCAGTTATTTTGTGCCTTTTTTGCCCAACACGCTTCTTGTGACCCCTTGGCTATTTGCCATGAAACGCTTGATTGTTCAGTGATCACGCTTCAAAAGTTTGGCAAATTCAAGATTGCTGCATCCCTCTGCAATACATCTCACAATTTTGGACTTTTCAGAGCCCGTCAAATCTGTCTTCTTTGCCTAATAATTAAGCACACCTTATATAGGGTGTTGATGTCATTACACCACACCCATCCCCATTAGAGATGCACATCACCTGATTTACTTAATTGGTAGTTGGCTCTCAAGCTTATACAGCTTGGAGTAGGACAACATGTATAAAAATTATCATGTGATCAAAATACTCATTTGTCTAATAATTCTGCACACGGTGTATATATATGCATCCTTTGCCATCTTGGTGTATATGCCCCCATCCCGGTATATATGTCCTCATCCTGGTATATATATTTCCCCATCTTGGTATATAATAATAATCTTTATGTCTAATATAGTATATATATAGTATATATATCTGCATTTTGGGCCCATCCTGGTATATATATGTTCCCATCCTGGTATACATGTCCCCATCCTAGCATATATGTCTCCATCCTGGTATATATGTCCCCATCCTGATATACATGTCCTCATTTTCATTCTAGTATATATGTCTCTATCCTAGTGTATATGTCTTCATCTTGGTATATAGTGCATAGTCCCTGTTCTGTCTCCAACGTATAGAGATACAAAAACAAAGAAACCTTTCTACTCCCCTTTCCAGGCTCCTACATTGCACAGCATCCTACATTGTAGTTGGTCAGTGTCCGGCAGCTAACATTGCGTGCCTGCTATGGTGACAATGAATCATGACATCCTCAGAGGCACATTCAGCTGAAGTATGCACTGGGGTCGGCACGCTCCCTATTCTCTCGAGCATAGACCACCATCATTATGCTCCTGCTCGTGGGCCACATTAAATGATATGGTGGGCTGGATTTGTCCAGGCCTTGAGTTTGGCTTTCCTGATATATGGGATGGAATTTCATGAATTATTGTAGGTCTTATAGACAGAACTGAGCCAGAACAAACAATTTTTGAGTATTGTAAGAAGCTACATTTTTAAATCTATGGATCTCTTTAGCCAGATCTAGATAAACCATGGGCACAATTATTCCTTCAGCAAAGATAAGAACTAATGATCTAATGATAAGCGAGCATAACCATGCTTGAGTGCTTGGTACTAGTTAAGAGCAGTGGGATACTTGGATGGGTGCAATTCAAGTACCTGAGAATAATGGAAGTCAGTGGGGAAATCTTCTAGAAAAATCCTTGAGTTCCCCATTACCTTCAATTATACTTGAGTGCTTGAGTTGCGCTCATCCAAGTATCCAGCTGATCTTAACAAGTACCAAGCACGCAAGCATGAGGGTGTGAACCAGCTCAAAGTCCTCAGTATGAGATATACTGAAAGTAAGGGAGCATGCATCCAATATTACATTTTTAATGCCAGATCTGAATGTCATCATGAAATCATACAGTATATATATATATATATATATATATAAAAATAAAAAAGACCAAAAGGCATCACAAGCTGCTCTTTGTAGCAATTAAGAATTGGGAGTATAAGGATCACTCATCTCCTTCTCTGATTCATGTTAAGTTATATAGAAGGTCCCCCCGAGATCAAGCCTCTGGTTTTGTCTCATGGATACAGCAGAGAGCTCATTATAGCTAATAGGTAAATGTTCTGCAGAAATTGACATGAAATTGCTGGTATTGAAAGGTAACTTCAAGACCCAGAGAGATAGGAGACTATGGGATTACAAATTTATGATGACCTTTGACACATTCAGAGCAGGAATGTATGTGTCTCATAGATTCATGTCTTTTTACATCAATTAAGAGATGTGCTCCTCTGACCATCCGGGGGCATCACAACCCTGGACCAGACCTCAATCAGAGGTCAATAAAACTTTCACACTGAACTGCAGCAATATTTATGGCCACAACCCTTTGTCCTCTTGCCATAGTGATAGTTCTGCTTCACATAACTTGTCTTATTTACTGCCCTATTCTAAGTCCTGTTGTGTATAAATATGTGACTCTTTAGATTTTGTGTTATATTGAGCCTGAAGAAGAGACCTGAGTAGTCTCGAAAGCTTGCAATTATTACCATCTTTTCAGTTAGCCATTAAAAGGTATCAACCACTGAGGACTTCAGTTCTTTTAAACAATTTTGTGTGCAGAAGCACACACAATTCCTAGTTGAGCAGAACCAGATGTGCCAGCTAAACCAATATATTTGGCTGTACTTTGCTTGCTTAACCTAGTGATGCTAGCAATACGACCACCTCCATTGCCAGTTCTGTTTGCAGAGTAAGAGTGGTGCCAGCTGGTGAAAAAGGCAGAGGTCACTAGAGCAAGATCCGAAAAGGATGTAACATTTTAATGAAAACGGTATAAAGAGGAAGGACTAAAGAATGTATGAAGGACACTATTTATGAAAAGAACCATTCATTGTTGTATTTTTGTGAATATTTCGTTTCACTTGCTTTGTTATTGATTTGTATTTTTTATAGGCATTCATCTTCTTGAATGTAAGGAGTGATATAGGAGTGGATCTGTCACCAGAAATAAAAAATGTGTACATGAAAGTGTAACTCATTCTCCGCCCACATAAGGGTACTTTACACGCTGCGATATCACTATCGATATCGCTAGCGAGCGTACCCGCCCCCGTCTGTTTTGCGGCACGGGCAAATTGCTGCCCGTGCCACACAACATCGCTTACACCCGTCACACGGACTTACCTTCCCTGCGACGTCGCTGGGGCTGGTGAACTGCATCCTTTCTAAGGGGGCGGTACGTGCGGCGTCACAGCGACGTCACACAGCAGCCGTCCAATAGAAGCGGACTGGCGGAGATGAGCTGGACGAACATCCCGCCCACCTCCTTCCTTCGTCATTGCAGCCGGCCACAGGCACGAGGTTGTTCCTCGTTCCTGCGGTGTGACACATAGCGATGTGTACTGCCACAGCAATGACAAACAACCTCGCTACTGAATAGACAACGATTTTTGGTAAGTGAACGACGTCTCACATACCAACGATTTTTGCCTCTTTTGCGATCGTTTAAGGTCGCTCATACATGTTACAAGCTGCGACATCGCTTACGACGCCGGATGTGCGTCACAAACACCGTGACCCCGATGATATATCGCTAGTGATGTCGCAGCGTGTAAATGGCCCTTTAGCCTGACTTACAGCTCCTCAGTGACTCTCCTGCTGCTGCGATCTCACACTGCACAGTACAAGCTGCATTTGACAGTGAGGAAGGGCGTGTAGAGATTGAGCTAACGTATTATAAAGGATTATATGGCCATTTTGAGATGGATTTTCAAAGTAAATACACAAGGCTCATCACTTCTACAAGATAATTGATCTACATTTTCCAAAAAAAGGGATATTTGGCTTTCGGGTGAAATTTCAGATTGATCCAAAAATGAACTTTAACCGTTTCAGGAGACCTTAATGTGACCTTCACTAAACTTTTGAATGCACAAGACAAACTGTTCAATATATCAGTACTTTTTGCACAACTTGCTATTCTCTAACAAAGAGCTTAATGAGAAAAATAATCATAACAGGTGTTTGATCCATGAATCGTCCAATACATTTTGGGGTTCAATTAGAACTTGTATTTAAGTAGTCCTCATCATGCTGTTCACATTTTGGCATTATGAGTCCAAGACGACACCTGACAATTGATCAACAGTACCTCGCCATTGCGAAGCTTCAAGCAGGTTTTTCCCAGACGAAAGGGGTCACTAAGCTTAGAGTGTCACAGAGTGTTATCAGTAGGTTTCAACAGAGATACAGAGAGACTGGTAGAGTCACAGAAAGGCATAGAAGTGGACATCCTTTGGCACATTGATGACCATTTCATTGTGATCATTGCCTTTTGGAACCTGATGATGAATGCCACTTAACTCCAGCCACATTTAAGGAAGGTAAGAGGCACCTAAGTGTCACATCAGACTTTTCAAAACCATTTACATCAGCGTGTTCTTCATGCTAGACAATCTGCAAGGGTACCTGAACAAACCACCAGGCACAGGCATCATCGTCTTGCATGGGCCAGGGAGCATCTACAGTGGATGAGGGACCAGTGGGCTTCAGTTTTGTTCACTCATAAAGTCAATTCATGCTGAGCATAAATGATGGCCACCAACAATGTTGGAGACATCAAGGAGAGCGCTTTGCTTCAGCCAATGTTTTTACCAGATGAGCCTTTGGTGGTTGTTGTGTTTCAGCATGGGCAAGTGTGTTTAGTCAATGCAAAACTACTCTACACTTTGCAAATGGTACAGTGACAAACCCCTACTACTTGAATAACATCATTTCTCCAGTCATTGTGCCTATGCTTGAACAACACAGGTCTAATTTCATCTTCCTGAACGACAATGCTCGAGCTCATGGCATTATTAAGGAATGGCTGGCTGGATATAGAGGTATCTCAAATAAACTGGCCAGCACGTTCTCCAGACCTGAATCCCATAGGAAACCTATGGGATCAGCTGAGTTACTGTATAGATGCTCATAACTCTGTACACAAGAACCTTAATGACCTGAGGGCCGTCCTTGAAGAAGACTGTGATGCCTTGTCTCCGCAGACAATGACTCGACTTGTGAACAGCATGAGACCTTGCTGTCAAGCTGTACACATGACAAGTTATTGAAACATTGACTTCTTGGGAGGGTATACCCACCACTGTTTTCGGTATTTGTTTCAATATATTGTTTTAGATGAGGAAATCACAATTGCATGCTTCTACTTAAATTATCTACTTTCCCATTAAAATATCACTGTAGCGTGAACTTTTTACGTTTTCAATAAATTTTGTCCGAAAACCAAATATTCCTAACGTTTTGTGAGTAGTGGATGTATAGTCGCTGGGGATCCAACGACTGGGACTACAATGATGATGATATTAGGGGTGCCACAGTTCCATCTGAAAGCAGTAGGAAACATATTGTGCCACTACACCTTTGACAGCCCTATTGTGAGGATAGGTTAGATATTACTAGCTGTGATGATACATTTAAAATATATATTGTTAATACATGATAAATGTGAATTATGAACAATGGTTAACAAACATTTACAATAACTAATAATATGTTATATAATACAAGTGCACAGTGTACAATGTGAGTGATTAGTCCCTAACTTTAATATTGACTAATAGCCAATAGGCAAAAATGTAATGATACTATAAATACAACAATAATTACCTACCATCCCGCATTCATAATTGTGATAATTGGCTTAACTCCTAGCTACAGTGAATCCGGTTAATTGAGTACCTTGTTACTATTATATCTTGCTTTGTCAATTCATTGCTTACAGCAACAAAAGAACATCTGATTCCAGCTCAATCTGTACTCGCACATTAGCCAGTCCATTTTATATTTGTGGTTTAAATGTTATGTTAGAATTTTATCTGTCAGCAAAATGGACCTGTCATCTGAAATTGCTGAAAAATATAGAATTACACAAAAATGACGCATGGAGTTTCACTTTATTTAAATCAGTTTTATATAAAATCAGTCATAGAGATTTAATCACAGAGATTTTCCCAAATCTGAAGCCAGGGGCTGTAAGAGGCATTGCGTGCATTAAATTGATGTCCAACACTATATGTTATATTTTATCTCAAAAGGTATGATAACGATTTAGTTTTATCATGCAGTATGAGATAGGTCCAATGTTCTTTTGCAATACTGAAAGCTACATTTTGCAATCAGGGGGCAGTTAAAGTTTAGTAAATCATAGTCAACACTAAAGGAGTGGGATTGTAGAGGGTTTAGTTAGGAGAACCTCAGCACTTATCTCCCTTGGGGACACCACTGGGCCCATATGGGCTAATTTGCATAAATAATAAAGTGAATTATTTTGCTAACAGTTATTGTATTAGTAAGGAAAAAACAACCTGAAGGCAAAATAGCTAAAGGGAATTATATTCGATATGGCCTGTTGTCCCCTATTATTTTATTCGCCTATTCTTGGAAAGAAAGTTATTCAGGGGAAGAGATCGGCGAGCACTAAAATGCTCAGGTGTTCGGTTCTTGAATCGAGCAGGTCAGTCGCTCTGAAAGTGCTTAAGTCGAGAAACGAGCATAGTGGAAGTCAATTGGGTAGTTTATCTCTCCGCCCACATACAGCCATTATTATAGTATTTACGGGAGGACAGGGGACGTTTGTTTTTTTTCTCTTTTGACAAACTACATCCAAAAATGTTGCTTTAACCCTGTTGGGAGCCATTCAGAGACTGCAAATGGCTCTCTCTAGGGTGCCGGCACACATCATGCAGTGAAGAATCCTGTGCGCTGTGGTCGTTGTTTTATGGATGAAATATCCAAGCACTCATGATTAGAGATGAGTGATCCTGCCAAGGATTGGATTGGTTAAATATCACCAATCCCGCCTGAGAATCCCGCCTGAGATCCTAGCCAATCCAATCGTTGATCCAATCGTCAACCCATTAAATTCAATGAGAGGCAAAAGTGATGTGTTGTAAAATGGTGTAGGGGACTGTAAAAGAAAGAAAATAAAAAAGGGTTAAAACAGTACATACTTATTACCCCTTATTAGTTCGATTGCCACCGCACCAGGGCAATTGAAAAGAGCTGGGTAAAGCACCGGGATCGTCGCATTTAATGAATGGGACACTCATAGCAAGCTGCAGGCTGCTATTTTTAGGTTGGGGGGCTCCCAACACGCATGGGTTCCCCCAGCCTGAGAATGCCAGACCCCAGCTGTTGGGCTTTATCTTGGCTGGATATCAAAATTGGGGACACCACACATAATTTTTTTACATTATTTATTTAGTTAAATAATTAAAAAAAAAGCCGCATGTGGTTCCTCTTATTTTGATACCCAGCCAAGATAAGTGCATGGCTAGGAGCTGCAGCCTGTAGCCGTATGCTTTATCTGTGTTGGTATCAATACAGGAGGGAACCTACACCAATTGTTTTATTTATTAATTTATTTATCACCAGTGTGAGTAATTCCAGCCATTCACAGACTCTGTCTCAGAGGTTGGGGACATGATCCAGCTGGTGGAAGGGGGAAAGCAGTGAATATGCATTAGAAATAATTATAAGACCTGGAAGTAGTGCTGCAGTTGCAGGAACTCAGTGAGTATGTACTGCTTTAGCTCTTTTGCTTCATTTTTTTTTTACAGCGGTCAATCACAGCCATGCTCATACATGACATGGCTGTGATGGGCAGGGAGAGGATGGTTTTTCCCATCCGATCTTTAACCAATTCTTGGCAAGATCGCTGATTTTTACGGTAAATGCTCGGATATCCGATCCCAATCTGGCCAAAGATTGTGTGATTTTAACATTTTCCGAACTTTGACGATCAAGATCGCTCATCTCTACTCACAATAGTTGACCGAGCTCTACAAGTACCGGAGCACCCCAATGCTCTATCAAATAAGGAGCAGTGGCGAGCATGCTTGCTCTACTTTAGTGAAGGATATTTTGTAATGCATCAAACAATTCCTTACATGTAAAGGTAACAGAGAACAATAAAGAAGGGGTTTATGCCGCGCTATTCATCAGGAAGGAGGACAGAGAGATGATCAATGTTCCTTTATTGTAGCTTGTGTCTACGTGTTTCAGGAGCTCTGCTCCCTTCATCAGGACTTACAGCACAAAAACAACATATCTGCAGCTGATCCAAAGATCCCAGCATAAATACAACACAGAGGAAAGAAAAAATGCCAAGCCACGCCCCCAAATAAAAAAATTGGCGGGTTGGAACGATGCATATAGCAGCAAAAACATTTTCATGTATAAAAAGCAGAAGAATCAGGAACGAACAATTGGTAACAGTATAAAAACATGCAATAAAATGTTTGAGCAAAAATATTTTACAATATTAAAAAATAAAGAAATCTAAAAATAAAGACTTTATGATAGATTAAAACATTGTATGCATTTTACTTTATTCAGGAACCTGCAACTTTATGGGGTTAACGTGTGAAGGTAGGGACTCTAATTGTATGTGCCACTGGGGAATTTACAGGACAGTGTTTGCGAAAATGTGGCGCCCCTGACCTGGTCAGGCACCACAGAGTATTGCACCCATGCTGCGGTAGTGCTTCCAGGTAATCTCCAAAGGCCAGGATGAGGTGTGCACACACAAACACATAGTGACCAGGCCGACCACACCATTAGAAGGGACCCTTGGGTAGCCAGAAGGGGTTAACTTTCAATTCCCATCAAGGGGTGTGCTCAGAGGCTGGTTGCTAGGAAGCAGGGCAGACAGGAAGGGAAGGAGGAGCAAGCAGTGTGGAGCAGAGTGTTGAGGAGTGTGGAAGGGAGCAGAGGGTCTCTCTTGCTAGCCAGGCCCTGCGGAGTGCAGTAGCTGAAAACGGGGGAGAAAGGGTACCTGTGGGTCAGCCTGAAAGACACCTAGAGAGAGGTGGCTGAGTAAGGGGATCCCTGGTATTCCAGCATGCAAGGGGAGACAGGTCCCCAGAGCAGACAGCTAATCATCCAGAGCTACTCAACCTTCAGGTGGGGGGTACTTCACGCCCTCACCACCACAACACAGAGTCCGAGCAAAGCAGCAATCAGGAGGCCCACAAGGGGACAGGGTCAGAAGCCATGACACCAAGGTCACGCTGCCGGCAGACGGGCCAGAGAGGGGAGCGAGGTTGGAAACAGCTTCCCTGGAGGAATCCTACCATACTTCAAGTAAGGGGTCCTCTCAAACAAAAAGAGTGCAAGGAGAGCGAGTGGACAGCTACCCTCAGAACGGCCTTCTTGAATTCCTGGTTCCACCTGTGTCGCCGGGCATCTCACAGTGACCACCAAACAGTGAGTAAACACGTTAAAAGACTTCTTGGACTATGTTTGAGTCATTCTGCGACCTGTGGTTCCACACACTTACAGTCATATGAAAAAGTTTGGGCACCCCTATTAATGTTAACCTTTTTTCTTTATAAAATTTGGGTTTTTGCAACAGCTATTTCAGTTTCATATATCTAATAACTGATGGACTAAGTAATATTTCTAGATTGAAATGAGGTTTATTGTACTAACAGAAAATGTGCAATCCGCATTTCAACAAAATTTGACTGGTGCAAAAGTATGGGCACCTCAACATAAAAGGGACATTAATATTTTGTAGATCCTCCTTTTGCAAAAATCACAGCCTCTAGTTGATTCCTGTAGCTTTTAATGAGTTTCTGGATCCTGGATAAAGATATATTTGACCATTCCTGTTTACAAAACAATTCCAGTTCAGTTAAGTTTGATGGTCGCCGAGCATGGACAGCATGCTTCAAATCTTCCCACAGATTTTCAATGATATTCAGGTCTGGGGACTGGGATGGCCATTCCAGAACATTGTAATTGTTCCTCTGCATGAATGCCTGAGTAGATTTGGGGTGGTGTTTTGGATCATTGTCTTGATGAAATATCCATCCCCTGCGTAACTTCAACTTCGTCATTGATTCTTGCACATTATTGTAAAGAATCTGCTGATACTGAGTTGAATCCATGTGACCCTCAACTTTAACAAGATTCCCGATGCCGGCATTGGCTACACAGCCCCAAAGCATGATGGAACCTCCACCAAATTTTACTGTGGGTAGCAAGTGCTTTTCTTGGAATGCCGTGTTTTTTTGCCTCCATGCATAACGCCTTTTTGTATGATCAAACAACTCAATTTTTGTTTCATCAGTCCACAGGACCTTGTTCCAAAATGTAACTGGCTTGTCCAAATGTGCTTTTGCATTCCTCAGGCGACTCTGTTTGTGGTGTGCTTGCAGAAACGGCTTCTTTTGCATCTTTCTCCCATACAGCTTCTCCTTGTGCAATGTGCGCTGTATTGTTGACCGATGCACATTGACACCATCTGCAGCAAGATGAAGCTGCAGGTCTTTAGAGGTGGTCTATGGATTGTCCTTTACTGTTCTCACCATTCTTCTTCTCTGCCTTTCTGATATTTTTCTTGGCCTGCCACTTCTGGGCTTAACAAGAACTGTACCTGTGTTCTTCCATTTCCTTACTATGTTCCTCACAGTGGAAACTGACAGTTTAAATCTCTGAGAAAATTTTTTGTATCCTTCCCCTGAACAACTATGTTGAATAATCTTTGCTTTCAAATCATTTGAGAGTTGTTTTGAGGAGCCCATGATGCTACTCTTCATAGGAGATTCAAATAGGAGAACAACTTGCAAGTGGCCAACTTAAATAACTTTTCTCATGATTGGATACACCTGCCTATGAAGTTCAAAGCTCAATGAGGTTACAAAACCAATTTAGTGCTTTAGTAAGTCAGTAAAAAGTAGTTAGGAGGGTTCAAATCAAGAAATTGATAAGGGTGCCCATACTTTTGCACCGGTCAATTCTTGCTTAAATGCGGATTGCACATTTTCTGTTAGTACAATAAACCTCATTTCAATCCAGAAATATTACTCAGTCCATCAGTTATTAGATATATGAAACTGAAATAGCTGTTGCAAAAACCCAAATTTTATAAAGAAAAAAGGTTAACATTAATAGGGGTGCCCAAACTTTTTCATATGACTGTACACAGGGCCCTGGGGCTTGCTTCACTCTCGGGAGGCCGCTACGACTAACTGCACCCACCATCAGCCCCAGGCACCCCTTAATCTGCAGTGGCTGTCACCCTGACCACAATACCGAGAGTGGCGTCACGAAAATCAAAAGAGAAGGTTCCCTACCTGTGACCAGACCGTCCCGTGGAGTCCCTGAAGGTAACGCACCAGACCGCTGCAGCAGCCCTGGGCTCCACAAAAACACCGCCGTAGTAAATTATTAGAAAATAGGGAAGAGATTTAAAAGACTTTTTTCAGTAAATCTTAAGTTAAAAATCACTCAAAGATTCACCCTCAGTAAAAAGTAAAAATAAGTAATGAAAAAATGGGAATTTACATCAAGCGGGTGACAGAGTCCAAGTGTAAAATCTGGCTCCGTGAACCATATCTGAACCAGGGTTGAACCGAGTTCAAATTCCATTAATGGTAAATCGTTGAAACGAGTGCCAGAGTACAGGACCTAGGCTTGTCTCCGTGAGCTATCTCCAAACCATCGGTGACAATAGGTCAGATTTCCTTGATAGTACCGCATATGTCCAGTAGTACTATTTACAGGGATTCAGGCCAGTAGTGTCTGAAATCATGTTATACCATCAGTAGGCTGCAGAAAAAACATAGAACAGCCGGCTGTCTGTTGATCTGGGAGGCAGTGCATGTGTCACGGGACAACAGGCATGCAAGCAAAAAGGAGGGGGGCCCGTAGTTCTGTATTCCATACCCCCGTATATCACCTCAACACATTCCGTATAAAAACTATTTTGGTCTATTAATCAGCAAGTATAATGTAGCCAAGAAAAAGGCACAAAAATATAGATTCAAGAAACACGGATATATGACAGTCTATCAAAAATTATTATTCAACTTTTAAAATTATACTCATAAATAATTTTAAAAAGGGGGATGAGGGAGATAAAGGCATTAATTAGGGATCACTTAGTGGAACAAATCAGTGACCTCATTGAGACCCACTGGTTTCAAGGTGTTAAGCTTGTAAATCCAGTAGGTCTCTTTTCTGTTCAAGGCTTCCACTCAATTATGTATCTGAGGAGGAATATAATCGATACTGGTGACCCTGATTTTGGTCTTTTTTCCATGTTTGACTGTGGTATGCCTAGACAGTCCATGTAACATAAAACCAATTTTAATGTTGTGTCTGTGAGAATTGATCCTAATATGCGGTTCCTGTACCGTTCTTCCCACATACAATATTCCGCACTTACATTCGATTAGATAGATGACAAATGCCAATTGGCATGTAAGGTGGACTTTAATAGGAAACGAGTCCTCCCCTGAGGAGGATTTGAAAATGGATCTGTTGTGTGAAATTGACTTGCAACACAAGCAATTCCTCATGAAACATTTAAAGGATCCTGCATTCATATTAGGATTGTGTATTTTATCCCTTATTATGAGGGCTTTTGCTCAACTTGGGGCTATGATGCTCTTTAGGTTTGGGGCTCTCTTAAAGGTGATCCATGGTTTTTCTGGAATAATCCCCTTTACAAAATGGTCGTTTAAAAGTATACCCCAATGTCTAGAAAGGATTTCCCTTATTCAGTCACTCTCTCTACTAAAGATGGTAAGGAAATTTGAGGTGAAATCCTTATTGTTAGTTATAATAGACTTTCTACTAGGTCTAATTAAGTCTGCTTGTTTGAGCAGTTTAGCGTCCTTAAAAACCTTCTTAATGAGTGACATAGCGTATTTCTTTTCTATAAATCTGTTTTTCATGATATTGGCTTGTTCATGAAAATCCTCATCAGAGGTACAATTCCTCCTAATTCTTTTATATTGATTGCTGGGTATGTTTGTGAGCCATTTTTTGTAGTGGCCACTGGAGAATTGAATATACCCATTGCAGTCATAAACCCCTTCTCTATTGTTCTCTGTGTCAACCACGGGGGCTGCAGCAGCTTTCATCCCAACAACATTAGCTTTCATAGGAGTTGTGACTGTCACAAATCCTTGAGGTGAGTGCATTCCTTTTATTTTCCCCGTATATATACACCGGGTAAGACCCTATTGCGCTTTTTCTCTCCACAGTTTTACCTCGTTTACATGTAAAGGTAAAAGCGTCCTAAAAAAGTATAAGTATAATATAATTCAATGCAACAAAGAAATTCCTCAGCTGCTACCATTGCAAATGTTTGCACAAAGATAAGCATACAAAGTTTTTGTACAGTCCTTTGTGTTGTAAATGTCTGCCTTACACCTTTATTATTTCTCAAATATTAAAGATATCCAGCACTACCACAGGCTACAATACAAGTCCACAGGATGATGTTTTCATAGCACTTTATATTGGATACCAGGGGGTCTTTCCCCTCTAATGAAAACTTTATTTTTGACGAGAAAAAATTCCACAGTGAAGTAAAATTACTATTTCTGATTAATGATTAAAGAATATCCGCCATGGATTCAGGTTTTGCTCCACATGGATTCCTTATTTAAGTTATAAAGTCATATTTTATTGGTTATTGTTTTTCAACAAACCTTCCGTAATCATAGTAAAAATGAAAACAATACATTTTACATATAATTTTATCCGAGCAATATGCTGCGTTCCCTGATTAAGAGCAGCTTTTCTCTGCCTCAATGCCTCCTGAACTTATCATTCATTGTGAAAAAAAACCCTCAAACCCATTTTGTTTTAACTGACTGACCTCAAAGTGGCTGAAGGATCAGATAAGTTTATTATTGATGTCAATGGGAAGGGAAGAGGGATTCACAGCTACACTCCTCAGTATTGGTGTATGATTTCCTCCATACCTCTGCTGGACAAACACTACATGGAGATGTGAGACCAGTAATCTCGCTGTGTAATATGTATGGAAAACAGAGACTTCAGACAGCAAAACTGGTGAAATATGCATAATACAAGTCATATAATGGCTATAAGTGGTGTTACTTCTTATTTTCACACATATGACTGGCTATTTTGACAAGTTATCTCGAGTGAAGTACTTTTTAAAAGGGTTGTCCAATAATGAATAAACCCCTCTTAAGTGCCATACATAAAATAAAAAACATACTTACCTCCCAATGTTGACGCTATGATTCCCAGCGGTCCACACTGATCAAATAATAAAGGCTGCAGCCATAACGTGACATACAATGTCATGTGTCCACCGGGAATCAGAGCATCGACATCGCCGGAGCAGTGATAGTCTAGGAAATAAGTATATATTATTTTTATTTTATGTGGGGGTCTTTTGCAATTACGAAAGGGTTTTCCCATAGTGGACAACCCCTTAAATAATGTGCTGTCAATACTGTCATACAGGCATACATAGTCACCTGCGGTCTTAGAGTGTCCAATTTCCTAAGCACGGAATGCGCACTTGCATGATCAGTGCTTTTGTAGCGCCCAGAGAAGGGGGTACTCGGGATCGGGCGGTAACAAATGGGAATGTCACTCTGGTGGCTGTTGCCTGGTCCCGTGCTCTGGGCCAATTGTGTTAATGGGGGGTATTTACAGGGGAGATAAGAGTTTTTGTCATGTGACGCCACCTGTGGGTTGCGGTTAGGGATGGAGAACCGCTGCTGCTTAATGTAGGAACTCCCAGGGCTGGTGGTACTAGCAGCTGTGATGGTAGGCCCTCCGCAGGTAGGGTTGTGCCTTGGAGATGTAGAGGGGCAATAATGAAGACCACACCAGGTTGTCTTTAACAGTCTCTACTCACTGCAGACCCAGGGGTTGCTGGTTCAGGTCCCTGGAGGACCAGTGCCAATATAGTGACCCAGGTTACTCTGTTCCCGGCACTCTCTGTAGATTGAGTCCCTTTTGGGGTACAGTCTCCTTCTCCGTACGGCGGGAAGTGCGGACCCTGTGGGGAGGTAAGTGTCCGAACCCCGATCCTAGTTTTCTGCTGATGCCCCCGGATTATTTGTTTCGGTGAAGTCCGTGAAGGTGTCCTCACCGGGCAGGTATTTGCCAAACAGTCTAAAACTTGTGCTTGACCGAGGGCCCTGTGCCTTGTGCGTGCTCTGGTCCCAGCAGTATCTTGGTACCCGTTCTGGCGACCTCTCTCCTGTGCCCCCGGAGTCCTCGTTACATGGACCCAGCTCAGGCACGTCTGCACACCTCTTCTGTGTGCTACTCGACTCTCTCCTCACTACTGACTGACTGACCCCTCCCACCAGGCTGGCTATACCCAGGGACTCATTCCCATGATGACCATCCCCTTACGTGGTTAATCCTCTATGCCCAGTGTGTAGAGGAGAACTAGGATTTAGATTGTGTATTGGTGGAAAAGGCACTGATACTCCAGGTCCCAGTGTTTAGGTCCTGCATCCTCAAGAGGATGCAGTTCCCTGTAGTGCCCTGAGGGTCTCAGGGGCGCTACTCTTTAGTGGCTGAAAGTGTTGTTCTAATGCTGGCTGGCCTTCTTTAGTCCCTTGCACTCCTCCTATTTTGCAGCGCCAAAGCTACCCCTGCTAAAAGCATGGAGGAGAGCTCAGTTCAGACCAATGACTGATCATACTGCTGGTCCGATTTGTCAATCTTGACTGCACCACCACAGGAAAACAGGAAGTGAGGAGGCTGAGGAGCAGTGTGATAAAGGAGAAACAAGACACAATCCCTACAATGTGGATAAGTAGAACTCATATGATAAAGTATATACAGTATCATTGCATTATGTGCTCTGATATACAATAAGTTGTCTCATAAAGAAGTAAATTATAATAGTACCACCATATTCTTCTCTAAGTGTTTTAAATTCATGGTTATCAAACTAAATGAACTACATACTATAGTGAGTAAATAAATTGCAAGTTTATTGGATTTTATATTGTACATGTATAGTAATGTATGGTTATTGTACAAAAGCTGCAAAAAAGAAAAACAAGATTATTTCAACTATAAAGCGACATTTTTAACCTTCTCCATTTTCGATAATTTTTTACACTTCAGAACTCTTATAAAAAAGCAAACTAAAAGCCGATTAATGGTAGTTTGGATTCTAGGCACAAGATATTGCTGTAAATAGAAAACTGCTCACATCTGCTGACAAGTCTTTGCTAAACCATTAGTTTGACTTTTTCAGGCCTTGGAAAAATAAACTGAAATACTGTAGACTTCAATACATTGAAGTATTAAATATGAAGAAAAAATGGAAAAAAGGACACATTTTTCTGACGTCGCACCACTAAACTGTCCTAGATCCAGTACGACATGCCCACATTTGGGAATCTGTCCTGATTTCACATATACCAGTGTCCTGAAGAACACAGCGCTCTGAGGATCAGTGCAGCAGGTCCGATGATTTCTTTTGATTGCGCTTCTTGCACTGAGCCATATACAGCAGAGGTCTGCTCCACATATTGTGGGAACAAAGCTTGCTGAGCATTTTTTTTTTTAATCACCAATACAGTATTCCGAATGGCTGTAATGGAGTGGTACAGTACTATAGTGATGAAGTATCTTGGGGCACCCAACTATGATTGTGGGCGCAGTTGGGGGATTCATAACATGTGGGCACCATATGGAATTTTTGGGGTATCATACTGTATGTATAGCATTATGTGTGAGAGAATGTACTACGAGAGCAACACTATGTGTGTGGGGAAAATGCATATGATGGCATCATACTATGAGGAGGGGCTTTGTGAAGTCAGCATACTGCAAGGGGTGGCATTATACTATATGTGAAAGTACACAAAACATTGTTGGTTATAAATGACTTAGTGACTAAATGTAGAACTGGTGGAGGAAGGTTGAACTAAATGGACCTAGGTCATTTTTCAACCTAAGTAACTATGTAAAAGTGGTATCTTAATGTGGTCTCTTAAGGAATGGCAGCACTATTTTTATGTGGGTGCACAAAAATGACTGAATAACTTTAGAGTAGTGGTGTAGTTTTAAAAAATTACCATAACACGCAACGTGCTCTGAAATACATGTTCCATCTTACATTTGGAAGGTTGAGATTACAGGTCATAGACATCTGACTCAAAACCTTTGTCATCTAAAATAGCATATACAAAGGGGTAGATTCATCAAGCAGTCTGTTCCAGTTTTTTGGTGTAAAAAAAATTTTGGTGTAAAAAAATATGTCGCAAAATGTTTGCACACCTATGAAACTATTTGTAACTACGAACATTTTTATAACAGTCCCGACAAGCTCCACCAAATTTTTTAACAATGGTCAAAGCATGGCCAGGAGGTGGTGCAACCGAACGCACAAGACAAATGTGTAATACATTTTGCCACTGTGAAGGTGGCATAAAATATAGCAGAAATATGCACCAGTCTCTGACTGCCATAAATTTCTTGTGGCGGTACATGGGAGCCAAAAGTTCTGCCAAATTCATTTAGAGGCACAATGAGTTTGATGTAACTTACTCCAGGGAAAATTTAATTGGTGCACAAAGTCTTTATGCTTTGGGGCATATATCTATTTCTAAGAGAAAAATTTCCACATGTCCCCCAGTTACTTGCTTAAAGGTTTTGTTCCCTACTAGTAAAATAAAAACAGCATATACTCCAGCAAACCTTCTGGACTAGTATTTCAGTGTTGTAGGTGATGTGTCTGTGGACGCTTGTATGACATCGTTATACTATGCAGCATTCGAATTTGAGAAAATATTCATCATTGAGATACTGTTTAGGCCACGTAATGTATTTTATGTATGTGCTGTATTGCAATATGCTGTGACCCAGTGGTAATACTCAATGTATTCCATAGCGTAATACACTGACCTGGCTACTAAGCACAGTGGTTCCACTATACCCTGTCAATATAGCTGGGCAGCAGAAATGATAATACCTTGATTGCCCATGTGCTGGAGAATAACCTTCCTATATACAAATTATTTTATTATAGTTTGCAAATTTAAGATAACTTAAGTTAAGGTATATTTTCACTGTAGATAATCAGCAAATGATCATTCGAAAGAACAGCCATTCTTAATGATCTTTTGGTGTAAAAATGGCTGCTGCAATGTGACAAACGAGCACAATGCCTGTTCATTGGGTGATCAGATCACTTATCCTGGCAAAAAAGAAATATATTAATTGGCAGCACATCACCATGTGTAAACAAGGGATGTCTTGGTAATACATTATTCTGTATGGGGACAATCATATTAGTGATTATTTTTCCTTTACCATTTTTCGTCGGCCTGGGTAAATGAACACCTACTGAGGAAGAGTGAGCTGTGTGATAAATGAGCACTGATATACTAAATGCCAGTCAATATCTCTCATTAATGGTGCATTCATAAGCGAAAATTGACATGTGAAAATTGTCTGTGTAAATGTAATGTTGACCTGTGTGAAGATGTTTATCTATGAGAACTACTGCTACCTGTGTATTGGTGCTGAAGAACAGTCATTGAAGATCCAGTGCCATCGCTAAAATGGACTGACGAAGGCCGGGGCCACACGGGGACTAATGTGACCCTCGCATGACACGCGGCTCACACTCGCAGCACAGCAGGAGCCAAGTGTCATGCGAGTGTCACTGTGACGGAAGTCCGATCATGCGATCGGACCTCAGCTGCGTCAGACGGGACGGCACTGATTAGGGGCAGGCTGGCTCTGAGGAGGGGCGGGCCGGTGCTGAGGAGGGGAGGAAGGGATTTATCTCCCTCTCTCCTCCGTAGCCTGCTATTGTCATTCTTGCCCTGAACTCGTGGTACACCGGTGTACCCCGAGTGCAGTGTAGTGCGATCTTTCTCTCGTCCCATAAACTTGAATGGGTGCAAGAGAAAGAGTCTCACATTACAATTGCAGTATGCTGCGATTGTTTTCTCAGTCCGATTGGGGCTGAGAAAATAATCGCTCATGGGTACTGACAAACAGGTTAATATTGGTCCGATTTTCATGCCGTGTGTCTTAGGCCTAATGGATGCTTTACACACTGCGACATCACTAGCGATTGCTAGCGATGTTGTGAGTGATAGCACCCTCCCCCTTCGTTCGTGCGACATTTGGTGATCGATGCCATAGCGAACAATATCGCTACGGCAGCGTCACACGCACATACCTGTTCAGCAACGTCGCTGTGACCGCCGAACAGTCCCTCCTCCAAGAGGGAGGTGCGTTCGGTGTCACAGCAACGTCACAGCGGTGTCACAAAACGGCCGCCCAATAGAAGAGGAGGGGCAGAGATGATCGTCCGGAACATGCCGCCCACCTCCTTCCTTCCTCATTGCCGGTGGACGCAGGTAAGGAGATGTTCATCATTCCTGCGGTGTCACACACAGCGATGTGTGATGCTGCAGGAATGACGAACAACCAGCGGCATGCACCACCAAAGATATTATGAAAAGGAGCGACGTGTCAACGATCCTCGATTTTTGATGTTTTTGCGATCGTTGATCGTTGCTCCTAGCTGTCACACGCTGCGATGTTGCGAGCAACGCCGGATGTGGGACACAAACACCGTGACCCCGACGATATATCGTTAGCGATGTTGCAGCGTGTAAAGCACCCTTTAGACTGAGACTATTCTTAGCAGCTGATGGACTCTGATTATATTCTTGCTGTGCACAGTTTGGGGCAGTGTACAGTTGCATGTTCACAGCCATGACTAGTTTTTGGAGATAATGCTGTGAAAATTAGCAGTCATGAAGATTCATGGAGGCACTGGGCAGATCTATGTAGAGTGTCTGGTGTGCCAAATATGCTAGGCAGATCAGTCTGTGACAGATGGCAGTCTCTTATAGATTAAACGCAGTACAGTACTACTCAAGAAATCTGGCATCCACTCTGGGTTCAACATATCCCCTAGTGGACCTCTGGAACACAGCACAGTCCTTCACTTCCAGTAATGAACCACTCAGATTTTTACTTAAAGTTAAATTTTGCAAGATTCCAATATATTGTACTGTTAAACATAAGGCCAGGTTCACATTGTGTTTTAGCCTCAAGTCAGTGGCTCCACTGGGGCTTACGACTGACTGGAGCTCTGGAAAGGATTTGGACAGGGCTATTGAATGTAATAATACAGATGAAGGCACTGTGAGCTCAGTTGGACACTACTTTAGACCTCCGACACACATCTGTGAAAAACACGCACGTGTGTTACGTTACATTTTTCGGGTCCGTTTTCCGTTTTAAGTCCGTTTTTATGATACGTGTGGCATCCGTGTGAATTGCGTATGCTAGCCGTGTGTTCGTGTTGAATGTCCGTGTGTGCGTGAGATACGTAAGTGACATGTCCGTGTTTTGCCCGTGTGAAATGTTCCGTGTTTGATGCACAATGTCATTGATACATACCCGCTGACAGCAGACAGCGACGCGCGATTAGAATGAACTCGGGTGAACATCACCCGACTTCATTGTCATACCGCAGCTCTGTCTGTGTCGTGTACTGATTAGCGGTTACCTGTGAAGTACTCACCAGTGGCCGCTAATCCCCTGAGTCACTGAAGTGAGCAGAGCGATTAGCGCTGCTGTCACTCAGGTTACCGACGGCTAGCTGGAGCCTCCACCCGTGACCGCAACTCACCTGTGAATCTTGCAGAGTCCTTCACTTCCAGTAATGAACCACTCAGATTTTTACTTAAAGTTAAATTTTGCAAGATTCCAATATATTGTACTGTTAAACATAAGGCCAGGTTCACATTGTGTTTTAGCCTCAAGTCAGTGGCTCCCTGGGGCTTACGACTGACTGGAGCTCTGGAAAGGATTTGGAGAGGGCTATTGAATGTAATAATACAGATGAAGGCACTGTGAGCTCAGTTGGACACTACTTTAGACCTCCGACACACATCTGTGAAAAACACGCACGTGTGTTACGTTACATTTTTCGGGTCCGTTTTCCGTTTTTAAGTCCGTTTTTATGATACGTGTGGCATCCGTGTGAATTGCGTATGCTAGCCGTGTGTTCGTGTTGAATGTCCGTGTGTGCGTGAGATACGTAAGTGACATGTCCGTGTTTTGCCCGTGTGAAATGTTCCGTGTGTGATGCACAATGTCATTGATACATACCAGCTGACCTCAGACAGCGACGTGCGATTAGAATGAACTCGGGTGAACATCACCCGACTTCATTGTCATACCGCAGCTCTGTCTGTGTCGTGTACTGATTAGCGGTTACCTGTGAAGGACTCACCAGTGGCCGCTAATCCCTTGAGTCACTGAAGTGAGCAGAGCGATTAGCGCTGCTGTCACTCAGGTTACCGACGGCTAGCTGGAGCCTCCACCCGTGACCGCAACTCACCTGTGACTTCATCGCTGTCACTTGGTTGACTTGCAGTCACAGTTGGAGAATCCAGCGGTGGCTGCGAGTAACCTGAGTGACATCATCGCTGATCGTGCTTCTCACCTCAGTTGCTGTGTGGAGCTGACAGGAGCGGCGGTGTTCTTCTGCAGCTCTTGTCACCTTCATGTTGCAGAGCTGGAAGCGATGTGGGACCTCCGTGGATTACGCCGGACATGGATGCCTTTTTCGGGCTTAATAAAGTGGTGAACGAGGGTATTTGTTAGTGTATATTATTACAAATAAAGGATTTCTTCGGGTGTATGTGTTTATTTACTGTAACTTACAGATTAATCATGGAAGGTATCCCGGGGAGACGCCTGACATGATTAATCATGGACTTAGTGGCAGCTATGGGCTGCTGCCATGAACTTCTTATTACCCTGATTGCCAACGCACCAGGGCAAATCAGGAAGAGCCGGGTAGAGTCCCAGAACTGTCGCATCTAAGAGATGCGGCTATTCTGGGCGGCGGCTGGCTGATATTGTTAGGCTGGGGGCTCCCCATAATGTAGGGCTCCCCATCCTGAGAATACCAGCCTTCAGCCGTTTGACTTTACACTGGCTGGTATCAAAATGAGGGGAACTGCACGTGGTTTTTTTTAAACTAATTATTTATTTATTTTACTGCTCGATATTGACATGCCCAACAGCGGCTGTGATTGATTGCAGTGAGACAGCTGTCAATCAGCATGGGGGCATGTCTCACTGCAACCAATCATAGGCGCCGGTGGGTGGGGAAAGCAGGGAATACGAGATTGATTAATGAGTGGCCGGCTTTTTCAAAAAAATGAAAAGCCGCCAGAGTTTTTTTTACAGCTGTGCAGTGCCACGCCGGTGATCGGGGAACGGTGAGTATGAGAGAGGGGGGAGACTGACCAACAGAGTGAGAGAGGGACAGACAAGACAGAGAGACCGACCGACGGACTGAGGGAGATTGACCGAAATACACAGAAAAAGAAAGAATGACCGACATTGCTAGAAAAAAGCACAAAACGTACACGGAGCAGACGGAGATGCATCTGTGTCACGTACGTGTGCTCACGGACCCATAGACTGCCATTGGTTCCATGTGTGCGTGTTCCGTGCAGAAAACAGACATGCTTCTGTGCAAAACGGATACACATACGTATCACGGACACAGACACACGGACCGTATGGAATAAAGCACGTGTGACCTCAAACATAGCATAACATTGGTGCACATTTGTCCGTGTCTCCAATATATACGGAAACGGACCAAACACGCACGTCTTTCACGGATGTGTGTTTGAGGCCTCAGGCTGTATCCGCCTATTTGAGCTGGCTCCAAGACGTAGTCAACTGTGTCTTTGAACCCACCTCAAATAGGCATAAACCATCACCAAGTGACTCCATTTGCATCATTACAGACAATGGTTCCATCTGGGCAGTTATCCGAATTCCGTTTTCCATGGCTTCAGATGTAAGCCACAATGGAACAATTCATGTAAGAGTAAAATGCAATGTCCACTTAGTTTAACTTGAAATCATCAACTATATTGTACTACCTGGTTTGATTTATAAGACTCTGTGATCATTTTTATAGAGTAGAACCACAGCTTTCATGTTTTCTAAAAAACAGAACCCAGATTTATGTAATGGACCTGTATCACTTACCAAGCTAGTTTACTTAATATTTGGCTCTTATGAATATTGCTTTAAAGGGAATGTCTCGTGTATTTAAAAGGTTTTTCCCACAAACAAAATTAATTTTAAAGTTCATTTTAATCAATAGATCTTGGAATAATAATTTCCACAATAGAAGGTGTTTTAAAAAAATGTTCCTGTACTGAGATAATCATATATGTGTCCCTGCTATGTTGTGTGTAATGGCCTTGTCTGACCATACAGGACATGGTTTTATCATACCACATCTCCTGGGCTGGGGAGGAAGTAAAAAAGAATACATATAGAACAGCATAGGATTCTTTTTGTGAGGAAAAGCATTTCCTAGCTTTTTTTAAAAAAAACATTTAACCTCAAAAAACTAATTATTTGCCACACCATGCTCTAACATCTGTATACTTTTTAGGTCCTCCTCTGCCCAGGAGAGGTGGTATGATGAAACCATGTCCCGATACGGTCAGACTCGGCCATTACACAGTACATAGCAGGGATCCATATATGAGATTATCTCAGCACAGTTAAAATATGTTTAAACATATTCAATTATGGAAATTATTATTATTACAATATCTATTGATTAAATTGCAGTTTGATAATGGGAAAACCCCTTTAAGTTAGGTTTACATAGCTAAATGTAATCCTGCATGATAAAATAATTTAATTATGATTTTATTTTATGATGTAATTACTTATTTCTTTTTGACTTAGTACACATACCTTGTGGCAGTAGCAATGACTGGGGTTTCATAGACAAAAGTGTGAACAGAGTTTTATGCTTATTAGGGAGAGGTGGAATACAGTCTAT